>NC_058132.1:550455108-550546695 GCF_016433145.1 Gracilinanus agilis | reverse complement strand
CTTTCTCAAAAGAAATGCATCCTCCTAGCTTCCCAAGATCTTCAGAGTAAGCAGATCAGTTATTTCTCAGCTTTCTAAAAGCCACATAGCAAGCAGTTCTCATTATCTACATAAGCATACAACTCTCACAGCAGGAAAAGGACACTATATAGATAAATACATTGTAGAGGGTGGTCAGTAAGGTCCATGCTATGTCATACTTTCCAGGAAATCATACATGTCTATTGTAACATATTTTTAGAATCATGAAATTTAGGAAGAAATGTCCTGCATCAATAGTTTCTTTGAGGAAACAAGAAGTTGTAACTTTGAATGAACCACTTTAATTCTTATCAAGATGTGCTTCTTAGCTAATTGGTAAATTTGCAAATAAATATAGAAGCTGAAACTCCACCAAAGAGGAGAAGCTTCAAGGCTCCTTCCAATCCAGGTTTTTGTGTATTCTCTTGAGCCTTTTACCTTCTTTCTCCCTTTCCCTAGTGTTGGCAGTTTCCCTCACATGTTAAGAACCTAGGTGCTTATACATCCTGCTGTACCAAAGTTAATAGATTTCACAAAGGCTTGGGAAAGGCTGCAATAGCCAGAGGCTAAGATAGGTAGGAGGAGACCTTCACTTCTTTAGATTTGATTGTCCTATTTTAAATTCAGTCCTCTGAAGAGGAAAGACTAATCAATAGTCAGGTCAGTCTTTATATATCTTTTCAGCTCCTTGTTGGGTTTCTTCTGAGTTCCTTTGTGGGAAAGTCAGTAAAAAGGATTTTCTTATTTTCTGAAAATGATGACATCATATATATATATACATATATATATATACATACATATATATATACACACACACAAAAGTATATAGGTATGTGTGTATGTAATATTTATGCTGAATACATAAATAGATTGAAAATGTTTGTGTACATGTATGTATGATGAGACATGAAATATGATGACTCAATGGAAAGAAAGGCAACTACACAAATACAAACATAACTATATGTATGGTATACATATCTATGTATGCATATAAAATATCATATATTCCTACTTTTAAAATGACATCACTGTTAAAAACGTGATCCCTTTGGGGTAGGTACTATTGAACTTTATTTTCTCTTATTAGTATATTACATATCATAAAATAAGAACCTGATAAATTTCTGTTTACTAACTGACAATGAAGGGAAAGAAGGATTCATATTTGCTCTTATTGACTCTGTATTAAGCACATTGCCTTACTCCTCTTGGCAACTTAATAAACACTTGCACCAATCTTTTGAATAATTTTTTTTTCACTCAAATGTGTTATTGATAAACATTGATAAATAAAATATATATTAGGTTATAAATCCCTTTTTAAGAATGAAAGACTAGATAAGAGTGCTGAATCTCACAATTTATTTTTAGTTCAACATGAATGTTCTAATTTCCATTTTTTTATAATTCTTTTCTCTAGCATACCCATGAGATAGGTACTTAACCTTCAGAATTCCCATTGACTTCGAAGAGTGAGGTGGGAAGCAACAATTATTTAGCTAAAGGTTGCTATAATTATACTAAATTAGGTTTTCTTCATGTAAAACATTCTATTCCACTGGTTTATAAAATATCTAGTTTAAGGGTAAAATATGTCTGAATAGAATATCTTGAATTACTATAATACTGGTTTTCTGCTAACTTACTAGTTAAGTCCTTTATTATAAAATATTTAAGAGAATAATAACTAAGTTTTCTTTTTTTTTCCTCAAATACTATTAACTATAGAGTCTATGGACCAAAGAAAACTTCATTACTTTTTTTTATAGATCATTTAGCTTTTGAGTTCTATGTATTTATGTTAGAACTTAAATATATAATAAGAATATTGGCTTTCATGTGGGATGTAAAGCCAAGTCAAGTGAGTCTCATGGTGCTTGTGGAATAGAGATCTGATTCCAGAAGACATTAATCAATGATTACACATTTAGTTATTTCTTTAGTCTTATATCTTCCTCTATGAATTACCTTATCTTTTCTACTGATGAATGATTGATAGGGATATTAGCCTAGAGCTAGAATGGACCTCAGAGACAGTCTAGCCTAGTGATGGTAAACTTTTTAGAGACCACTTCTCAGGCCCCTCCCCCTAGACTACATGCAGTGGCCTGTTTCCCCCCTCCCCAAAACTGGGTGCCCCCCCAGACGCAATGGAGCCCTTAGGGAAGAGGGTCTACTTTTCAGGATGTTGTTGACCACCTTAGGCAGCTCCCGTCAGGAAAGACATGTGGGAGAGATTCTTGGGCCAGCAAGTCCTGTTACCATTCAGTTGGGGAGGCAGCTTAGACAGGGTTCTAGAATAAGAGGAACTTCCCTTTTCTTAAAACAAAATTGTCTTTTGGGACAGCTAATCCTGATCTTGGTTCAGGTCAAGTCTGGGCTTGCAAGAATTGCTTTATCAATGATTCTGCTCTGACCTGAAGTCTTCTAGGTGAGGGAGGTGCTGTCAGGGGTTCTTGTGCTCCCCCCCAGTCTTAGAAGGGGTAGAGTCTTGGGGTTTCCTTCATTTCAGTGAGTCAACCCATGTGTACTTGCTAAAACTCTCTGATGGGGGTGGTGAAATGAGGTAAGTCAAATCATTGATAAGAAAACCTGCTTCTCACTGGAAAAAGCAAAAATCAGCAATGAGCTTTCCTGTGGTCAGAGTCCATGAGAAAGTAACTCACTTTCTAACAAGGAAACCAGTATAGGATAAGAGATACAATGGAACATCCTTTACCCCACACCAATGACACATCTAGCTTTTCGATGATAAGGCGTGCTTGCTTCAATTATTTTGCACCTGGTCATTGTAGGATTAGGGAAACTGTTAGATGACAGGGGTCTGTGACAACCAAGTCTCACTAATTGCAGGTCTTTGGAGAGATACACAAGCAGGCTGGCTTGACTGGAAGGGAGGAGTTTGTGGAAGTGCTCCTTCACCTCCCCCCTCCCACTAAGCAGTTGGAAAGTCAGTTAAAAGTTTGATAATGGTGGACAATATGGCTTGATAACTCCTAGGCCAAAATGGTAAGTGGGGAAAGGCTAAACTCCTTATGATGATATCTTTCTCTGAACTGTTTCCCCACAGGATAGAATTGGTGAAGCTTGATGCCCCAAAAGCTCACTGGCTCAGAGATTAGGATTAACTTCAGGGACACCAGTAAGAGGAATTTGGCTTATAGAGGTTGTGAGTATATCCCCAAAATACCTATATCCAGACACTGTTCCTAGTTGTAAGGGTTCAATAATATCAGAAAATGGGAAGGGGGAATAAGGCTTAGGGTTGATAGGTAAGGAGAAAACTACCTAAACAGTTAAGTCTAAAACAGCCCCTCCCCTCAAAGGGGGAAATGTATCTTGAATGGCTGATCTGCTCTCTAACCCTATAAATATTCTTCTTCTAAACCTAGATAGCTAAACTAAGGTAAACAGTGATATTGTTGAAAGGTCTAACCAAAGAAAAATAGGTTTGGCTGTCAAAGACTGAATGACTTAGCTCTTAGGGTCATGATGATTCTTTAACCTGACCTAGAACTGATGTTGATTAATGCTAGGCAGTCGTCCCTTGCTGTATCATCATTCATTTATTGCAGCTTCAGTGTATGGTGGATTTTATATATATATATATATATCCAATTCTGTATTGAGGAGTTTTTGCTATATTGTGTTTTTGGTTTTGTTTTTTGTTTTGTTTTGTTTTGGTAATAAACCACCAGCTTACTGAATGAAATATCCAACAGCATCTCCCCAACTACCCATGGCCCAACCAAGAGAGCAGCTGAGCCCAGGCAAGGCTTCGGACAGCAGGACTGAGTAATGGGAGCCCAGGACACAGGAGGGTTAAGAAGGGAGAAGTCTTTCTGTCCAAAACTCTGGGATGGGGACTAGCTTGGGGGCAGGAAGGGAATCTCAGTGGGGTATGTGTGAATACCCCTACTCTCTTATATAAGGATTCGATTTCAGGCTTAGTAGCAGTCTTAGATGATCATAATTGTAATTCTAGGATAGTTAAATAATGTTAGCATAAGTGATGATTTTAGAAGATAGAACTTTTGTAATTATTTTATTATAAGCATTAAATATGATAACTTAATTATTATGTATCATCATTGTTGGCACAGACCTCAGTGTCACTCTTCGCCCTTCATTTGCTATATCATACACCCTCAGCTATAATTATCATCTTGAATTTGTGATCCGGTATATGTGACTAGACCTGACCCTTGGTTCAAAGCCTGCTACACCCAGCACTATCCACTCTTATCATTTATGTCATTAGTTCAGGCTCCCCCATTCCCTCTTTTGCCTATGAAGTGACTTTTAAGTTATCACCAAATGACTTCTACCAATAAGAAGCATTTCCTAGTTGCCTCAGCCAGTGAACATTGCTTCCACATGCCTCTATTTTAGATGGGTATAACTATTGTCCTGGACTATTTTTAAACTGGTATATAAGTTATCTAATCCTCTGGGCATAAAGGAAGTCCTCTCCCAAGGCTCTGGGTCTAAAGTCCAGCTTTATTGTGAGACCAGCCTTCTCCCAAATAAACCTATATCTTATCAACCTGGAGACTCTGTTTCTCTTATTTGACTTTTTACTAAGAATTTTCCCCACAAGGGACAGAGTACTGACTGGAGAATGGAGGCCTGTAGCCCTGGCACCTGGAGTACAACCCCCCCATCTTTGGGGTGGGAGAGGGGGAAGCCAGGGCTCAGACCTGTGTTTGCCATGAGGAGGAATGAAGCCTGTGAACACAGCCAGGCTAGGGCAAGAACAGAAGGTGGAGGGATCCTAGAAGAGGTTTGCCCAATATGGGAGGCTGCCCAGAGAGGAAAAGGAGGAGGAAGGAACAAGTGATAGGGTGGGAGCCTAGGGGAGGCAGAACTAGGCTGGAATGTTGGTGGGCAAGATTGTGGGGAGCAGAGAAGGCAGAGTGGGCAGGGCCTGGCACACAGGGGAGACACAAGAACAAAGAGGAAAGAACAGGTCAGAGCAGGGTGGCAGGAGCAGAAGCCAATGAGTTCTTGAAGACACACGCACAACATCAACAGGACACTTCTGAGGACCCTGGGGGATACTGGGAAGGGCCCTTAGATGTAGGTCCTAGGGACAGAGGGGGCCCTTCCCTATTGTGCCCAGTTAGCCATGTTGTGTGCAGATGCAAAGCATGACATCCCTGCAAAAGTACAGGGAGACCCTCACCCAAAGTTCTCCAAGGGGGTCCCCTGGAGATGGAGAGGTTGGGTCTCCCTGTCTTCCCCTTTCATACCAGGCAGCTCCATCCCTTTGGCCTCAGGCCACCTCTTCTGTCCCCCTCAGAAAAGCCAAGTTAACTTGAGACAGAGATGATGTTCCTGGGGCGGGGTGAGAGGGACTGAACTAACTAACTCCTAAGCAACAGCTGGGGACTCATGGGTATCCCTCACCAGTGCTATGTTCTGCATCCTGGGCGCTGATTGGCTCCGTGACTGTAACATCGGTTTGTGCTCTCCTGCTGCTACTCTGAGGATTTTCACCTATCTAGGGGCAGGAATGCCTGCAACATAACTCCAGCAATAGGTGAGAGATCACTGTATATCAGTAGATGTTAGCAGAGGGCAAGATGAGACGCAAGCTTAAATGAAGCCTTCCACAAGCAAAGATACTCATCACTGAAGTTTAAACTAGGGTCCATAAGGTACAGGCATTTAGCTATCTATTTCCATGGATAAACTCTGTTATATATTTTGGAGCTTTCATACTAAAGCAGCTACTAGAAGTTTTGTTATAAATATAGGTTGGCTTCCTTGTGAGAGAAGAAAAGGAAGAATCTTCAGTAATATCTTCCTCTGAGCCATTGATAAAAGATATAAAACATCTTAGGCAAAAAAAGGAATACAATCCAGAAAAGAAATTATTAAAATAAATTAAAGATGGGATAAGAGACTCAAACCTGAGATAATGGAGGGGAGGAGACCATAAAATAGAGGGGAAAATATTTTTGACACAGATGGAGATAGGAAAACATTTATATATTTTGTTTTTGCTGTTTTAGTCCTTCCTTCCTTCCTTTTTTCTTTCCCTCCTTCCACATAGCCACAATCAGAATATACAACAGTACAATGAGAAATCTTACAAAAATAAAAAATAAAATAAAGGCAGAGATGGTGAATTAAAATTATTCTTGAGCTAACAGATAATAAGGATAATACTATATTAATACAGGTTACACCGTGGTGAGAACAACCTATATGATTGTTATTTACTCTACTTTGCCACATCTTCATCTAGGTCATACCTGCTAAAAAGGAGTGTTCCATGGCTATGTTCCTATGACCCCTTCTTTCCTTTATTTATGTTCCTTCATTTGATGATGTCATCAACTTCCATGTATTCAATTATCATTTCTACATTGATTCTCAAATCTAGCCTCATCTTCTCTCCAGAGGTTTAGTCTCATATCTCCAAATGCCTTTTGGATATTTCAAACTGTGGCAGAAATTCATTAGCTGAGACAACAGAAAATAAAACAGTCACTAAACCAAAAAAGAAATAGGTTTATTGTTAGAGGGAGGGTAGGTCTCACAATAAAGCTGGACTCTGGCCAGCAACCAANTTATTGTTAGAGGGAGGGTAGGTCTCACAATAAAGCTGGACTCTGGCTAGCAACCAAAGACCTAGAGCCTTGAGAAGGGACCTCTTATATAGCCAGTTATAAAGAGGTGATGTCAGGAATAAAGTGGGTATCCAACTCAAGTAAATTATCCATTGTCTTGATCCCTGTGTCTTGGTCTGTGCAATAACCTCTCATGCACCTGACATAACATCCGCCTTTAACATGAATGTGCTGCATGACATATGACTCAGCAGAGGTCAGCATAAAGAAATGAGGCAGAAACCTCTGGGTTTAAACCTAAATCTCTAACTCAGTGGATTAAACCTAAGTGTCTGGCCCAGTGTCACACCAGAGCAGAAGGGAAGGAAGTACAGCTTAGCCAGCTAGCATGGAACAGGGTGGTAAACAGGTGGTAGGCAATGTCAGTACAAAATAGGTATAGAATATTACAGAACTATAGAATAGAGTTACAGAATATATATAAAATACAATAAATACAATAGTTATACTATAGTTGTGTTAAAATCAATATGTCAAAAACTGGACTGATTATCTTTTCCCCAAAAGCTTCCTCTCTTCTTAATTTCCTTATCTCTGTTGAGGGTACCACCCATTCATTCACTCTGGTTAGGAACATAGGACATTATCGTTGATTCTTAACTCTCATCTCATATATCAATGGACACCAAAATATGGATTTTAAAATTAATATTCAGGATCTCAAAAGCATAATAATATTCACAAAGATTTATTAATATTTAACTAGAGAGCTAGGGAAAACAAGGAATGTTCACCACTCAACTCATGTGGAAGAGAGAGGGAAAGAGCGTTAACCCAAAACTTATATACAATCATGTAAAAGATGCATGGAAACAGAAAGGAAAACAGAAGTTTGAGGCGAGCTAAGAATTCTGGGAGGTGAAGTCTAAAGGCTATAAAATTTCCATGTACACATTTGCCATAGCCTCTCAGATTCCTCTTGTAACATCACTGATATATGCCTTTTTTCTCTGACTTTCTCATACCTGGATTATTGTAATAGCCTGATGGTTGGTCTCCATGCTATGAATCTCTAAATATAATCCAATTAAACTGTCACACTTATATTCCTGAGAGATGACATCATACTATCGCCTATAAGATCACATTAAAAAAAAGTACCTGTTTGTCTTTCAGAACCTTTCATAATCAGTTTCCCCACAATCCCAGTATTTTTTATACTTTACAACCTGCTCCACAAATCCTTCAACTCAGTGATTCTGGCATCTTTGCTAGACTGCAAGTAAGGTACCCCTTCCAACCTAAAGCATTTTCACTGGCTATCTCACATGTCTAGAATATTCTTCCTTCTCATTTCTACCTCCTGTCATCCATGGCTTCCTTCAAATTCCAGCTAAAATCCCACCCATTCCCTATGTTCCTTAAATGCCCTCCCTTTGCTGATTATTTCCAATATATTCTACATGTAATTGGATTATACTAGTTGTTTGCATGTATTCTCCCCCATCAGTATGTGAACTTGAGGGTAATGGCTTTTTTTAACCTTTCTTCATACTTCAAGCACTTATCACAATGCTTGGCACAAAGAATGCACTTAAAAGTATATTGAATACTTTCCAGAAATGGAAAATTTCAAATATATAAATGTTTGTTGGAAATGAAGGAATAATCCAATAAAGAATCATAGATTGAAAGCTAGGGAGGAATTTAGAGGTCACCTAGTTGAAATAACTCATTTAAAAAGTGATGAAATTGTGGCCCAGAGAATTGAAATAACTTGCCCATGATGACACAAGTAGAAAGCTAATGAGCTAGGATTGAAAACCAGTGTGCTGATTCCAAATCCAAGCCTTATCCTCTGTACTCTACTGCCTATATGTGCCAAATATAGAAATTAGAATATTTGATTTTGACCTAAGACTAATTAGGACAACATAAATTTGAAATGAACTTCTCTGTGAGGTGATGAGTTTTCCTTCATTGGAATCAATTAAACAAAAGCTAGATAGTCATCTGTCAGTCAGGGATGCTATAGGGAGTATCCATTCTCTAACCATTGAGTCAATCTATACACATTGTGACTGCTAAGGATCCTTTCATTTCTGAGTTTCTATGGTCCTATCACTTAATCCTCTAAGTGAATATTAAACATAGAGCACCTGTCCTATAACTAATTCATATTGAACCTTATTATCATAATGATTCTATGCTATATCTCACAATAGTTCAATTCTCTTTTTTTAATAAAGAAAATGCATTAAAATTGGCATCTGACATCAACTCCATCTAAGAATGATAACTAAAATTAACTAAATGTCCTTAAAACATCCCTAAATAATTATTCATTCTTTTGTGGGCTTTGAATATAAATTTCTCCCTACATCACTTCCAATAAGTAATAATGAAATGAGACACTTCTATAACTCCATTTGTCACAATGTAAAAGGAAATCTATTGTTTTCATTTTACCAACTTAAAATTAAGCTTTTGGAATTAGGTAGAAACAGTCATTATTTCCACTTTTAATTCACTTTGTGGATGTTGTAAGACGACTGCCTTGGGATTCCTTTTAAGGATGTAGCCTTTTCTTGATCAATAGGTTTCCCTTTGGAGAGATCATTAGAACACAACTTGACATTCATTAGTATTCAGAAGATGAACAAGCACTATATATTGTAAAACATTCAAGTACTATTTAGCTCCATATATAAAATATATCAGAAAAAGAGATAAATAAAGGAATTTTAGTTTCTAAGTTTCAATTTCAACAGCAAAAATAACTCTACTGGGTTTAACTTTATGTTAAATCGCTTTGATTATTCACTCCATAGCAGTATCTTTCTCAGAAAATAACTAGGAAATACACTTTATGGCATCATTCCACTCTTGATTTCAAAGACACACCACAAGTCTTGAAAATTTAACACTATAATTCATTCTCACTAGGGAAATATTAAAAACACTGGAACTTTAACATTTTTTAAGCTAAAACCAATGTACCATTAGGTTTCCATATATATATTTTAATGCTCATTTATTTTTAAGTTTTCAAGTAATTCATTCTTGCACTCACATTCCTGCCACTGCTAAGGACTTAAAGGAAAAAATTTAGGGATTTCCCCCACTCCTTTTTACTTCTAATTCCTTCAAGATCTCAGGAACAAGGAACAAGCAAGGCAACATGAGACTTTCCATCAAACTGCACATATAAAGCACTCACGAAATATCACAAACTATATTCAGATAGTAAGAAAACACCTAAGGCAAATTTCATTATGTTAAATTAATTGGCCTAACTATGTCAAAGCTTCTGAGGATGAGTAGCTATTTAGTTGTCTTCATAACTTTTAGATATTTATATTTTTCCCCTCCACATCTTAGACTAAAAGAAAGCAAAGATTAATGCATGGTAAAGGTTTTCTGTGATCTTCATTTCTTTGGATGGATAATAAGTGCATCTTTGTGATGATCATTTCCATAAATGTAACACATCATTTCTAAAGCATTTTTAAGTTAGAGATTACAAAATCATAAATAAATATTGACATTTTTCTATAGAAAGAACAATGAAAGAATATAGGAAACTTCTATTCACTATATGAAAGTGTAAGTTTAGTTTTTAGAGTTTTTGTTAAATTTAATATGACAGAAATTGAATTTCCCTACTCCTGCTTTCCCTTTTGAATTTATATTTACCTTCTTCAGCTTATTTTCATGATTCTTCATTCTTATTTATCTTTTTGTCTTCTTTTTATCATTTTTACTACTCATCAATTCAACTTCCTAACTTTCTCCAACATAACTTTTCCTTATACTTAGCAAATATCTTCAACCAAAGTAATCATAGTAGATGAATAAACATGGTACCAATATGGGAAGGACAAATCTTCATTTTAAGTTAACTAGGCAGTTTCCTATATGTTATATGTTGAAATATAACAAAATGTTCTTTCCTACTGAAAAGCACTACAATAATTGGTTATGGAATTAGCTAGTCCGTCACCCAGGAGAGAAACAAAAGAATAGAATTCAAGACAAGATAAGTTTTTAAAGATGATAAAAATACTTGCATGCTTTAAGCAAGGGCCAGTCAGGTTGGGGGAGGAAGATATTTCAATAAATGGTGTCTTGCATTGCTAGAAGACTTTACATGTAATGAAGACTTAGAGATGGAGGTAAAAGCATGAAGAGTAATAGGAATAACCATAGGCATGAGAATTCAGCTTTAAACAGATTATCATCTTCCCCAGATTTGTAACTTGAAATGTGATTTCACTAGTCTATGGAAGTATTTCTCAAAGCTTTTTTTTATGGTGTTAGGATCCCTTTGTACTTTTTAAAAAAATTCAAATTCAAATGATATTTTCTGTTTTTATGTTACCATAATATCCCATGCTTCTCTCCTCCTTTTCATTCAAGAGAGCAATCTCATGTACAAATTTTTTTTGGAATAGGTAAAACAACAGTCAAACTAACTGATAGATTAGAAAAATACTAAAATTTTTACAATTTGTAATATCTGAATACTTCTCACTCCCACTAAGTGATTAAGGTGTTTAGCTCTTCATTTGAGTCCAATTTGGCCTCCATAATTTTGTTACATTTACTTTTGATATTTGGTACATCATTCTTTCTATTTTGTTGTTTAATATGTATATTGTTTTCTTGTTTCTGCTTACTTTACTCTTCATCAATTCATACAGATCCTCCAATGTTTGTATATATTCATCATAATCCTTTCTTAAGTATAGTAATATTTCATTATATTAATGTAAAACAGTTTGTTTAGAAGTTCCCTAATTGATGGGAATCTACATTATTTCCAGTTCTTAACTCAATAAAAAAATTGAGGGAGCATAAATATTTTCGTGTATATGCAGGCTTCAATGGAATAAAAGTTCAGTAATGGAGTTTTGTGTACAAAGGGTATAAACATTTTTAGTCTTTTATATGTATAATTCCAGATTGCTTTCCAAAATGTTCATGCCATTTCATATCTCCACCAATAAAATACTGAGTATATATTTCCACAATTCCTCCAACATTGATTCTTGCTATATTTTATTATTTCTGTCAATTTACAAAGTGTGAGGTGATGCTTTAGGTTTATTTTGATTTCAGGTTCTTTCATTTTTAGGTATTTGGAACCCTATTTCTTGTAATTAATACTTTGAAATTCTTCTTTTGACAACTGTTTATATGCTATTACCATTTATTGGTTGTATAGAGTGCTTAGGGAAGACTAACTAGTATCTCAGGTATGAGAGCCAGAATAATCACATCATTAAGTTTAGTTTACGGAAAATGATTGGGAAATTAGGAAGTTACTAAATGAAAAAGTAGAACTCCACAGGTTTTACCAACAGGATGGGTCATCTTTCTTTAAGAAGGTAGCATTTATCTCCATCAAAAATAAACTGTAAGTGAAAATCAGAGAGATACAGGATTATTGGTTCAGTAAGAAGGCAGATACAATTCAGTTTATACATCAGTAGTAACAACCAAAAATAGTTTTATGATGTCCTGAAGTCAGTTTATGGACCAAAGACCTATGGGGTTGTACAACTATTCAATGATGATGGAACCACATTGCTAAGTGATCATCATGGAGAGATGGTCTGAATGTTTCTATAGTGTTCTCAAGGAAACATCATTAATCAATGATGAAGTCATTGACAATTTACTTCCAATTACAGTAAAATCCTTTCAATATGAACTTCCAGCTAAAGAGATTTTGGATGCTATTAGGCTCCATTCATATGTGTAAAGCATGCGGAGCTAATTTCCCTCAAAAAGAAATTTTCAAGAAAAAGGATCCACTGTACATACATGAAGTATTCTTGGTTATATGGCAAGATGAGGTTATTCTCCAGGAGATCAAAGATTTCTCCACTTTCCACCAATATAAAGGAAAAGGAAATGGGCTGTCCTTTGACAATCACAGGGCAGACTCTCTTAGTCATAACTGGCAAGATTATTTCCAGAGTTCTCCTTAATAGGTTGCTCATTCACCTGGATGATAGTCACCTACCTGAAAATTGATGTGGCTTTAAAAGAGCGGATGAATGGCATATATATGGTATTTTCTGCTTTACAGCACCATAATAAATGTCAGGAATAGAATACAACATTAATTGCTATGAACAAGGCTTTCCATATTGCCATTCATGCAGGCTCTTGGAAGATACTGGCAAAATTTTGTTGCTCAGAGAAGTTCATCAATAGAGTATGTCAAGTCCATGATGACATGGTTGTATGGTTTCTGGATAATAATGGGCAATGCTCTCATGATTTCCTAATCACCAATATAGTAAGGCAGGGCTTTGTGCTTATTCCCATGTTTTTTAACATAATGTTTTCTATGATCTTATTAGAAGACTTCAGTGAGGATGAAAATCACATATGATCAGCTACCACAATAATGGCAAATTATTTAACTCAAAAGGCTACAAACTAAGAAAAAAGTGGGAACAATTGGTCCATGGCTTTCTTTTAGCTGGTGATTATGCCTTCATTGCAGCAATAGAGCATAGATTGATTTTTCTGCCCATTGTGCTAATTGTAGCCTGACAATCAAGACCAAGAAAATAAAGGTTCTCCACCAATGAGCAGCATGCCATTCATACATAGAACCATTGGTTGCAGCAAATGGATAAATTTTGATTGTGTGGATAAGTTCACTCATCTTGACAAAATACTTACCAGTGATACACACATAGATAATAAGATTGACTCACATATTGCTATCGCTCCATCAGTTGGAAGACCTTCCAAATGAAAGTGGGAAAGAACAGGTACTGCACTGCCTAAAAAACTGAAAGTCTATAGAGCCATTGTGCTGACCTCATTGTTGTTTGCCTATGAAACCTAATAGTATACCAGTGGCAATCCAGGAAACTGAAACATTTCCATCTGAATTATCTTAGAAAGATTCTGAAGATCATCTGACAAAATGAAGTACCAGACACCGAGATTTTTTCTTCACTTGAACTGCCAAGTGTTCAAACTCTACAGCTGAGACTACAGCACTGATGAGCTAGTCATATTGTTTGAATGTTTGAAACATACATTTGCCTAAAAGTCTAATTTCTGACAAACTCACACACAGTAAAAGCACTCACCTGGAAACATTACAACATTCTTAAAGTCTCTGTTAATAATTTTGGTCTTGAACAACATGGGATCATCTAGCATGACATGTCTGCTTCAAAGAAGGTACTATGTTTTATGAGCAAAGCAGATTTTCTGTAGCTCAAAAAAATATGATCCACAAATGTAGAGGTATCGCCATCTGAATGGTTCATATGGGCTATTTCTGCCTGACCTTTGATAGAAACTTCCATATTGATGTGATCAGCCACAGTTGGGCACACTGTACATAGACTCTGACATGCTAAAACCATTTTGGTTCTCTTCAAGTAATAAAGGAAAACAACAACAATGGCTATTTATCTGTTGAGGAGTGATTATTAATCATATAGATTTAATAATTATTTACATATCTTGGATAACAAACTTTTATCAGAGAAATTAAATATCAAATTTTTCCCAATTTCAGAACTTACCTTTTTAACCTAGATATTAATTTTGTTTGTGCAGAAGCTATTCAATTTCTATTATTTCTTCTACTATAAATACAATATTATTTTATTTTAGTTACTTTAATTTTTTTAAGGTGACTCTGTTCTCATAGGATTTCATCCTTTCACACCTGATGATCTCTTCTCATTTAGTATTCCTTTTCTTCAGGGTTTTATTAGTTTATTTTGATTCCTGCTTTTATCTGGAAAGTTATACAAAAACATACACATATATGCATATATATACACATATATATTTGACTCTATGCATATATGTAATATGTACATACATACATACATACATATTTGTGTATTTATGTGTGAGTGTATCTATTCTTTCCTTGTAGTACTTTTTATTCTTTGCTACTCAAGAACATTTATGTCCCTTCATCTCCTCCCATTTGGCTGGTCATATTCATTAGTTTAAATGTCTTTTTTAGACTGTTTTTTTTTTCCAAAAAGGACTTTTCTAATTCTCTTCATCAACCATCTTTTTTTTTCTGTTGACTCACAGCACTCATTCTCTGACTCATAATTTATGCTGACCTCTCTTTATTCTCTATGTTTTTATGTAATCAAAGTTTTCCAGTGTATACAGTATAGACTCTTGTTTCTAGACATTTTCTGTCATTACCTTATGGTGCTTGCCACAATGAATGGATTCACCTTTTCCATTGTTCATGATTTCCAGAACAATGTCAATTGTTACCAAGACCAGAAAACACACTAACTCATGATAGGGCCCCTTCGCCTTCACATTACTGATTTATGCAGCCCACCACTGTTGTATACCTTCTTTGTTTATTTCCTAAAAATTGAATCAATGATTGAGCAAGAGATAATAATTTCATCAAAATCTGAATATAACTTGCCAATTCTGCCAGTAAAAAAGCTTAAACCAGGCCCAGCTGGGTAACCCATTTATTGGTTTATACAAAATCTGCCTGTAGTAAATTTACTTGTTATACCTAGCAGTCTTAGTGATTCCAAATTCTGTAACCATCATCACCTCAATTCCTAGTAAAGCTACATATTTTACAGTTGTTGACCTCTGTTCTACATTTTTCTCTATTCCCACTGTTATAAAGCAGTAAGACAAAATGTTGATAATGGGGATGAATAACAGGGATAAAGGGTGATGGCTGAGTTAAGGGAATGGATAGGAAATCTGGGTATAGACAGGAGTAAAGGGGTTAGGGGAGTAATGAAGTGATGAATGGGTGGTATATAGGAAGGTAAGGGAATGAATTGGGTATAGGAGGGGCTGCTCAAACAGGCTAAGACAGGAGGCTAGAGACAGAGGGTACTGGGAGGAAATAAGGCTGGGTTCTTCAGGCAGGGAAAGGGTTTCTCTGTGATACAAGAGAAATTGGGCCAGTCAGAAATGTTTAGATCTGGCTGGAGGGTTTCTCTTGTTAATTTCTAAAGTCCCTTTGAGGGAGGAATCAAAAGGGCTCCTCCCTGCCAGTGAAATTGATTCCTGCAGGAAGTCTCTGCTGGGTACTTCCTGCCCAAGATGGATGCCTAGATTACCCTCAAGAAAATAAAAGGAAAATAATTCTTCCCTCTTCAGAATTTGCCTTAATCTTCAATACAATCATTCACCAGAGGCTTTGTATAGGTAACAGGGGATTTATTAATGTCAGGGATAATCAGAGGGAAAGAGGATGTGGGGTTTTACAATTGCTGCTAGGGAGAAGGCTGGTGCTGGGGGGTGGGTCACAGGAGAGGGTCAGACTGAGAGAGGCCGGCTCTCCCAGTCAGAAAGGCTTGAATGCCTTTTGAAGTAAAGTATTTATCAAATCACTAAATTAGGGGTGGCTTGATTTATGATATCTTACTTGCCTACAGAAACTAAACCCACAATGTCCAACCACCAAGCCCACCCTTCTTCCCAGGGCCCAAAGGGAAATTCAGGGAAAATAGTAGTGATGTAGATGGAGAGATCAGGGAGAGGTCCAGAGAAATCAGCTAGGTCCAAATGCCCAAAGACAAGAGCCCAGGCCAAGGCAAAGCCAAAAAGCCAAGCCAACAGCTCAAAAGCCAAAACCAGAAAGCAAAAGCCCCTCAGTTGGAACTTCAGCACTATTTATAGCCTCAGGCTTCAACTGCCTTTCTGAACATTCTAAAACCTAACTGCCCAGGCTGCTTACAGTTGAATTTGCAAAAGCAAAAGCTTCTGTTGCAACCTGCATTACGCTATTCATAAAAATTCTAGGAAAATATTTGCATTTCATCTGGATGGTTGTAAGTGAACATGGACAAGTTTACCATGGATTTGTAAAGTCCAACTTTATTTTCACAAATTTTATAAGATCTAATTAATATTTTTCAGGCTAGGTTTTTTTTTAATTCAATTTGTGCATGACTAGCTTTTAGTGGCACCAGATGCAAAGAAATGCCTCACAGGAGAGGACACAAGGTTTCTAGGTCAAAGGTTCAATAGTTCCTTCCAAGTGGAAAATTTAGACTTTATTTTAATTGCTGGAGCCTGTTCTATTTCCCCCAGGATCATTGAAGCTTTTCAGCACCTTGTTGTTCCCTTTACTAAGAGACATCTGAGGGCCACAGGGTTCTGTAGATAATGGATTCCCCATTATGGGGAAATTACTGAATCCCTTGTAGTTCTGACTAAAAATTAAGTCCCTAAACCACTTTATTTAGATTTTCAATGCCTGTCACCTCTCACAAAATTAAAACAAGCCATTCTCCTTACCTTCTAGGAATTCCAGACTGTAAAAAATCATTTACTTCATATGTACATAAACAGAAGGGAGTAGCTTCTGAGTTTCTGGGACTCAAGCTCTGGGACCCACCCTGAACACAAATACTTATTATTTTGTACAGCTAGATGCAGTGGCTGCTAGAACCACACTACGTTAGGGCATTTCCTGCCACAGCCCTACTTGTGAACACATTCATAGACATCAATCTTGGTTCTCCTTTGACTGTTCTTTGCTCCCATAAGGTCCAGACATTACTGCTTCAACATAGCTCCAATTCCAACAGGAATTTTTTTCAAATCAAATGGTTGCTAGATATGTTATAATTTTATTAGGGAATGAAAATATCACCCTAAGCACTGTACCATCCTTAATCCTCCAACATTGTTTCCTGATTTGCCAGTCTTTGGGGGAAAACAACATAATTGTGCATTGGTAATGGACTTAGCTGAAAAGCTGTGTAATGATCTCTAACGCAATTTTAGAAAACCCTGATTTGTTGTTATTCTCTAATGGTTCTTTTTTTATATAAGATAGTATATGTTACATTGGGGATTCTGTTGTTACAGAATTTCTTACTATCTGGGTAACTAATATTAAAGCTCAGGGAATTGAATTGCAGGCCCTCAAAAATAGCTATATACTTGCTAAGGGGAAGAGTGCAATAGTTTACATGGACTCCAGGTATGCTTTTGGGGTCTGTTATACTATCAGGATCCTCTAGATGCAGTTTTCTCACTTCTGCTGGCAAAATATTTCCAAATGCAGAATTCATTAGAAAACTCTTCTCTGCTCTTCAGCTACCCACAGCCTTAGCTATTATTCGTTGTTATTCCTGTACAGTGTGCAAGTGGAAAATTTAGTCTGGGAAAACTCTGAAAGGTTTCCTGGAGGGAGAAGAGAGAAGGGAGACCATAGCAGGAGAAGAAATTCTAACCCCTTGTGGTCACCAAAAATTGTAGGAGTAAAAATGAATAAATACTTTTGATATTTTAAATTGAAGGATTTAATTATGACAAAAATGAGAGGGAAAGGGATTCCTTCAGCCAAATGAGCAGAGCACAGAGCCAGAGACCCACAACTGCCACACTTTAATCAAAGCAAAGCCCCAAAAGAGCCCCGCAACATAGGTCTCAGCTAAATTTATCTCCCAAACCTCTGTACATCAAATAAGGACATACTTAAAAGGATGATGGAAATGTAGCTCAGGTATGGAATATTTTCCACCAGTACACCAGGAAATATTGACCCTCTCTCTAGGAAAAATCAACAGGCAGAAACTGTAGCTAAGCTTGCTGCCTAAGAAGGACCTGAATTAATTTTAATTCTGGCATCTAATAACGAACCATATCATTTTTCTCTTATAATGAATAGGAAGTGGAGAAGTGGAAGCAAAAGTTTTAAAGCAAAGAAGATTAAATAGGTTTGGGTATCTCAGAATGGAAGGCCCTACTTCCCCAAAACTTCTACCATCAATTATGCTTATCTATTTACAGGAGCTGTCACTTTGGTACTCAGGGAATAGTGGACTTCTTTAAAAGAGTCTGTGTGGTCTTCTCATTACTTTTATCACCTCTCATATGTGTGCCACCTGTCTTAATTGCCATGATGCCATTTAATCAGCATGCTTTCTGTGGCAAGGATCTGTATATGCATCCTCTGGCTTACACACCTTATTAACATTTGCAAATTTATTTCATCAGTATGCTAAAAACTGAATATTACAAATTTTGTCTTATTATAGTGGTTTCAACTCATTAGATAGATAGAAGCCACTTTTGCTTTTATTATATATCACATCAATAGTGACAGGTGGAGTCCATCTATGTAATTGCAACCTCTAAAATGTCTTCAAAGTTAATTTTCAGATAATCCCAATACCACTGATTGATCATGGCCCACCTCTGACTTGTGTGTTAAAAGAGGTAAGACACCACTGAGTAGCAGATATATGAGTGACAATGTGAAGTGCAACCTCACAATTCCATTCCCCACCCAACATTTATCTGTGATAAGACAAAGTTCAATATCATAAAGGATATGTCACATAAATGCATATCTTTTCCATCTCTTACTTCTTCATCTCGCCCAAAGACAGATTTTTCATGGGGTTTGGTGACCCTTGAGCAATCCTATGCTTGTAACTCTTCAGCCTATATTTCCCTTACCCAAGGATCATAGTATGGGATCTGTGTTTTGGCCTATGTTATGCCACCAGGGTTGGTTCATAATCACTTTATTGGGCAGATAGACAAGGCTATTGCTAGGAATCTTGGCACTTGATGGCACACACAGAGCCAGAGGTCTAGACTTAATTCAGTGGACACTTCATCTATAGCAGAGATTTATCTGTGCTGCTTTGCCCACTTTTGGGATGATAGTAGTAATAGATTTTATTAGGAATATCTCTGTTGAGTTTGAGAAATTGGCTATCTCCCAAATTTCTAATGCTACCTCCTTCCTCCAGGAAGAGCTTGATTCCTGGAAAAAAGTCTTACAAAACCAGCTAGCCCTTGATAAGCTTACAGAAACTTTTGGGGTTACCTGTACTCTTATTAATCAATCTTGTTTTCTTACATAAATAGATCAGTTGAAATTGCTACAAATGTCAATAAGCTTTAAGGAATTTTGAATGATATTCAACAAATTGCTTTAGAGACCTATGTGACATCTGATGATGCATGCTGGAATCTCTCATGACTATAGGGAACAGGTTTCTTGGCACCTGTAGAAAAATAGGCCTTTTTAATCCAAGGGATTTGTATCCTTTTTAGATTTTGCCTTAGTTGTTCTATTAACGCCTATGCAGAGTTTTCACCAGGAGAAAAACTTATGTACATGTATATTAAAAATCAGGACCATATTATGGAAATAATAGGTTTAACTTTTAAGTCATTAATCAATATTTTATGCATATGTTTGACTATTACATTTTAATAACATATAAGATCATTTTTGAAATTTCCTTTTTTTTATTTAACTATGATTTTTTTAAAGCTTGAATTTATGGAATTCTAACTGATATTTTGTATTGAAGGATCAGTTTACAATATCTAACAGCCCTGACAACATTGCATACCTCAAAATTCAAGATTATTGAAACCTTAGATACACAATATAAAGGGGTAAATAACTTCAGCAACCTTATATGTGAGAAACCCAAAGATCCCAGCTTTGGGAATAAGAACTCACTCTTTAACAGAAACTGCTGGGAAAATTGGAAAATAATATGACAGAAGTTAGGTATAGACCAATATCTCATACTCTATGTCAAGATAAGCTCAAAATGGAAAATTATTTAGATATAAAGACTGATTAATAAAATTAGGGGAATACAGAATAATTTACCTGAAAGATATTTGGAGAAGTGAAGAATTTATTACCAAACAAGAGATAGAGTATTATAAGATGTAAAATGAACAATTTTGATTATATTAAATTTAAAAGCTTTTGTACAAACAAAACTAATTGAACCAAGATTAGAAGAGAAACAACACACTGGGAAAAATAAAACAAAAGTCTCTGATAGAGGTTCAGTTTCCCAATTTCAAAAAGAACTAAGTCAAATTTATAAGAAGGCAAGCCATTCCCCAGTTGACAAATGGTCAAAGGAACAAGCAATTTTCAGATGAAGAAATCAAAGCCATCAATAACCATATGAAAAAAGGTTCTAAATTACTCTTGATTAGATAAATGCATTTCAAAACAATGCTGAGGTACCACTTATCAGATTGGCCAATATGGCAGTAAAGAAAACTGGTAAATGTTGGAAGAGATGTGGCAAAATTCGGACACTGATGTATTGGCATTGTGAACTGATCCAACTCCTCTTGAGGGCAGTTTGGAACTATACCCAAAGGGCTATACAACTGTATACCTCCTGGGTCATTATCCCAAAGAGAACCAAAATCTTGGTAGCTAAGGCATTGTCCCCCATTTCATGAATGGATAAATAAGTCATGGTATATAGTTGTAACAGAATACTATTGTGCCATAAGAAACTTCAAACAGGATGAGTTCAGAAAAACTGGGAAGACATATTAACTGATTAGATGTGAGGTATGCAGAACAAGAACAATGTATACAATAACAAACATTCTATGATGATCAGCTATGAAGGACTAAACCTATTATCAATAAAATACGTTTCCAAAATAACTATAATTGGTTCATTATGAAAATACAATCCATAGTCAAAGAAGGAACTGTTGGAATTTGAGTGCAGATCAAAGCATGCGATTTTCCACTTTATTTCCTGTATGAAATCTTTTGTATGTGTGACATGTATCTTCTACCACAACATAAACAATATGGAAATATATATATGCATTGCCTGAAAGTACCAGTATAACCTCTATTAAACTATGTACTGTCTCAGAGAGTGTGGGGAGATAGGGAGAAAATCTGAATCCTAAAATGTCAGAAAACAATTGCCAAAAATTGTTTCTAAATGTGACAAAAATAAATTAATTAAAAGAAATTTTTTTAAAAATTAAAGATAATGATAATTTTTCATTTCCAACCTGGCAAAGTTACAAATACTTTATATTATTTCCTTTTTTAAGAGTCAGTCACAGTGTTTCTTTTTTTTTCTGAAAAAAGTACTATGTGATACTGCCATAGTGATTAAAATTAGTTCTCCTAATTAACAATTGGCTGTTTTTCTAGAAATGTGTACTTTATATCTTTTCTATTTTTGAGACTTGAATTTTCTACTTAAATCAAATTCTTCTAAGACACATAATATAGCACCTCAAAGGAAAATATGCATCAAAATTCAGTGATAGATTTTCTCTGTACTTCAAGAAGATATTGATTCAACACTGTAACTGGAAAGTACTGCTTTTGGTTTGTGGAAAATCAATTTTTTAATTCACACAATGAAAACTCCTGAATTACATGTTTCCTTTATGCCACTAAAGGCAATAAAAAGGAATTACAAAGTGTTGAACAAGGATGACAAGTTCTCTGATTATTGAATATTCTAGTATGAGTTCAATTCTCTAATTAGGTCATGTAGAGGTCAAGATCATTCTTTTTTTTCCCATTCTGTACTAATAATGAGGGGCCAGTAATAGGTATTGTTAGGAGTGAGAGAGAGAGGGGGTCTGTATGCTGACCCTCTCCTCACCACTCCCCTGAGGTCAATTACACACTGGAAGACTTTAACGAGTGTCACCCCAAAACTGGGTGGCCTAGATGGTCATGTGAACTCTGAAGAGTTGAGGGCAAAGCTTCCCTACAAGAGGCGGTAGGTGGAACCCCAATATGATCTTGAAAAAGGAGTGTTCAGTCAAGCCACCCCACTCCACTCCAGGTTGGTTAACTGCACAGTGGGTGGCCTGGCTCAAAGATGGAGCCTGCCAGTCCAAGTTATGGTTCCCCTCTACCTTGTTGTCTCTCAGGCACTCAAAAATGCTATCTGGCTGCTAAATGGCTTTTATTATTCTCAAATTAGGGTTTGAGGAAAGAAGTGAAGGGTAGAGGGATCTGGAGTGCCCTCTCTCCACTAGTCCTGTCACTTAGGCAGGAACCAAGGCAGTTCCAACTCCTAAGCTTCACCCCTTTTTCCCCTTCTATTTTTCCCTTCTATTTCTATTTCTAGTCTTTCCTATAATTCTAAGTTTTGACTGAAAAGGGTCTCTCAGCAAGGACAGGTAATGAGTAAGGGAGTCTAAGAGATTGCTCCCAGTGGAGTCCAAAATCTTAGTTGACTCAATGGTTGTAGTCTTGAAGTATGAGTTGTTTTGAAATAACTATAAATCAGGTAATCAGGAAATATAATTTCCATGGGGAAGATCTTCAGGAAGGCCTCCAGATGGATCAGAGCTGGGTTTTTTGCCTCCTCTCTTCTTCCAGTCCCCAGCTCGAAGATCACTCTTCTCCCTCCTCCTGGGAGAAATTGCCAGAATCCCCTGCTGGTTTTAACTGCCAGCAACTGTCTTCTCCTCCTTTGGTTCCATCTCCTTTTTTTCAAAATTCCATCAAAATTCCAGTATCCCGGTTTTGTGTGGTGAGAGTTTTTCCAAAAGTCCCACTTAATTCATGCATCACTATTTCCTATTCCTGTCTTATGTCCCCCCCTAAAAATATAAATCTTTATATTGTCTTATCACTATACTAATTATCTATCTATTTTTATTCTAAGATGGGTTTTGGAGAGGTTGGTAGAGGGAATGGGTTTTCAATTTATATAACAATATTTCCAGGATGTAAAACAATTTTGTAACAAGAAAAATTTTCCACTAAACACAATGTCTAAGTTTACAATGACAATTTTCCTACCCTTAAACTCTTCTAAGTTATTATTTTACTTGTCTAATATTTTAACAGAATATTAACTTATTTCTACTTTGAATGTGTAAGTCTATCAAGTAATGCAATACAACTATTTTATTATTCCTAGCTGCTCTCAAGTTATGCTTTAAACTACCTATGTTTTAAGTGGAATGTTAATTTTTATATTGAGAATCTATGTTAGTATGTTAGTATCCCTAGTTATCTTTCAAACCATATATACATATTTTATTCTTATGCTTTCCCTGCTCTAGATTGCTAAAATTTTGAACTTCCCTAGCCCTATCTGTACTTTCCCTGTGTCCAATTTCCTAATTATCTCTAAATTGTTAGTATGCTACAGTATCTACATGGTTAGGGACTATTATTTACAATTCTATTTTTTCCCAACCTATGTTACAGGTATGTATACAATTTACATTATTTACACTCTGATACATTTGTACAAGCATTAGTCCTGTATATTGATGTTAACCAGACAAGAAAACCGCTTGATCTTCTTATGTGGTTAAGACCTTATAGAACTTGAAATTATTTACATTATGGATATATATGTGTGTGTGTGTGTGTGTGTGTGTGTATACACACACATTTTTTAATTTACATAATCTTCAGACACTCATTTATGTTCATAAGGTCCATGCTAAAATCAGTTTTGTGTTGTATTTTGTGTCTTAATATGTTCTGCACATGTATTAACTTACCCATATTTTGCCAGTTGTCTCATTCATGCCAGTTGCCTGTAGATTTCTCTTCTATTTTAATGCTATATATTTTGGTTGTATTTTCCCTAAAATGTGAGGTTAATTTATGTTTTTGTGCTATTGCCACACCAGGTCAACCATTTCCTTTTTGTGCTCTTCTTGAAGCAATTGTCCATTTTTGCAAAGTTCAAAGTTTTTAAATATTCTTTTTTTGTTGTACGGTTCTTGATCTTTTCCTTCAGTTTTTATGATTGTCTTCTTCTGTAGTTTCCTTCTTCTGTCTCTTTTGTTGTCACATACTTGTCTGTAGTCTAACATTTTGTTGTACGCAGTCTCTCCTCCAGCACTGGAACTTATGGTGTGGTTGTGTTTTGCAATGAGTTTGTGTTTTGCAATGATTTTGAATTTCATTCCTCAATGCTCTGTATTTTCTGTTATTTGTTTATCTTGACCTGTTTTGGGGTGTTCTGCAGTTGTGTTTCTTTTCAGGTTTCACATGGAACCACAAATCTCTTCTTTGCACTTTTACACTTGTAGGAGTAGAGAACAAAATTTGATAGGGTTGTGCTGCATACAGATGTACTTTTGTGTGTGGTTTTCTCTACTGGTATTGCATTGTAGTTAATGGATTGGTATTTTCATTCTTGTTTCCATTATATTTGTGAGCTCTCTGCATCTTGGCATAGACACTGGTGTAAATGATGGCCTTTAAGCTCTAAGTTCAAGCCTTTTGCAATGACTTGGTTACGTTTTGTGGATCAGTATCCACTTACATATGCTTTCCTTTTGGAGGTATAACGTTCTCCATTGGTCGAACTAGCAATCCAATACTGCTTTGATTCCATTCATCTACTGTTTTCATTGCTACAGTCTGCTCTACATTCTGTTTGTAATCCTTCTGTATTTAGGTTTTTTCTTTACATGTTCTGTACTTGTGTTGGGTTTCTATGTCTTTAAGTTCGTGTAATGTGCCCAAGCACATCTTCCTAAAAGACATATCCTGTCCTGTGTACTGAGCAATACAAGATGTAGTTCAGACCATGTAAACTCTTTGTTATTACTTTTGTTATAATTCTTTACATAAACCATGTCTCCTGGATTGATGTTATGCAATTGAAAGTCCATACGTGTGAAGTGCTGAGCCATTACTACAGCCTCTCCTTGTTGGAATTTAGCTATAGTTTTCTCTGTTTCTGGACTTTCTGTTTGTTCTTCTTCAGACCCTACAATTGTGCTGTTCTCTGGTAATGATTTGAAAATAGATTTTTGTTGCACCATTTTCCATCAGTGCAGGATAGATTTCATTTCCCACTTTAATCATTAGTTGTGGTTCATTATTTTCTATCTCTTGATTTACTTGAATCATTGGAGCTTCTATCTCTGTATATCCCATGTCCCCTTTCTGTTGTAAACTGGCTACTGTTTGTTCTGGCTTTGGACCTTCAGATTGCAATACATTTTGATTTTGCAATCCATTTGCTTCCCATTCATTGTTGTTTCTGTATGGCTTTAACATATTGTTATCTCAATTGTTCCCCTGGCTTGGCTATATTGTGCTCTGGATTGATTTGTTGTTCTGTGTAACTGAGCTGGTAGTAGGCATGATGCTGTGTTGTAATGGCTTTTTTGTTGACCATGGGTAAGGTAAAGATTTATATGCTTCCCTTGACATGCTTTACTTAGGTATGGCAAAGATGGATTCATGGAAAGCTGACAGTGGAGGAAATCCTATGTCCACATTGGGAATGTACTGTCGCTAAGTGGAATGAATCTCTGTTCTGTTAGATGTCACTTGAAATATAAGTCCAGAATTTGGGAGTTTGTTTTGACCTGAAAATAAAAAAAAATCTAATTCTATTATAATCAAATCAATAATCTAAATCTATTATAATCTATTATAAACAAATTAATTGTTCATGGATAGGCTGAATCATTATAAAAATACATGTATGCTTAAATTAATTAACCAATTCAGTGCCATATCGAACTTTGCAAAATTTAATTCTGAGAATTATATAAAGAATAAAGAATAAAATAATAGTGAAATTCATCTGGAATGACTGATGGGCAAAAATACCAAGCAAATAACGAAAAAATGTTATGGAAGGTGACCTATGTATACTACATCACAAATTATAAGAGAATTAACAAAAAAACAATCTAGTATGGTTAAGAAATAAAGTAGTGGATCAATGGAATCGATTATGCACTCAAAATGCAGTACTAAAACCCAAGTCATTACAGCCAAGATTAAAAGGCAAACAACAAACTGGAACAAATCATCTTATTTAAATCATTCCATGTTTGTTTTTGGTTTTTTTTTGTGATCATCTCGTTTGTTAGTGCTTATGATAATATTATTCTATTAAAATAATATTTTAAAACTTGGTTAGCCTGGTGATGGATATCCCTTCAGTTTCTACCTCTTTTTCACTGCTAAGAGATACTACAAATATTTTTGTATAAGTAGGTCCCTTTCCACTATCTTTGACTGTTTAGAAATATAGGCTTAATAGTGAGATTGTCGGGTCAAAGTGTATGCACAATTTGATGTCCCTTTGAGAATGATTCCAAATTATACTCTAGAATTATTGTATCAATTCACCTCTCCATTTTCAATGTATTATTATCCCAATTTTTCTACAACCCTTCCAACAGTTATCATTTTTTGTCATAATAGTCAGTTTGAGAGATATGAGGTGGTTCCTTAAGAGTTTTTATTTTTATAGAAATTCTCTGATTAATACTTATTTAGAGCATTTTTTCATATAACTAAAGTTAGTTTTAATTTCTTCATTTAAGATTTACCTGTTCACCCCCTTGACAATTTGTCAGCTGAGAAATTATATATATATATATAATTTCTATATATATATATATTATATACATTATATATATATACACACTACATGTACACATACAGAAATATACATATGCATGTATATATATACATATACAAACACACAGACATATATAATAGATTTAAATCCATTTTCTATATATTTGAGAAATGATTCCTTTGACAGAGACACTTGTAATTGCTCAATAGCTTGCCTTCTATTCTTGATTGCATTGCTTTTGTTTGTGTAATTAAAAAAATAATGTAGTCAAAGTTATCTCTTTTATATCTTATAATGTCCTCTATGTATTGTTTGAACATAAATTCTTCTCTTATCCACACATCTGACAGGTAAACCATTTCAGGCTCCTCTAATTTGTTTTTAATGTCAACCTTTCATTCTAAATCATGTATCCATTTTGACTTTACTATGGTATATTGCATGAAGTGTCAGTCTGTACCTTGTTTCTAACCTATAATTTTTCAGTTTTCTGAGCAGTTTTGAGGATTAAACTCTTAATTGATACTTTGACAAGTTTTAATGATTCTACCTCATTGATACCTCTTTTATCTATGTTACTTCTTTCCACTAACATACCTGCCACTTTTTTAAAGTTCTCCTAATACAATGTAAAAGTTTTCTCATTAATGAATTTTGACAAAACTGATCATTTTATTAGTCAAGTACTATTGCCCGAAATGACATATAACATCCTAAAAACATCAGAAATATACATATAGAAAAAAACATCTTGTACTTATATAGTACTGAAAAGTCTAGAAGACTTATGAATAAATATTCTCATTTGAGTCTTAGAGAAATTCTTGAAGACAAGTAGTAAAACAAAGTTAAATTTATATTAAGTATGAAATGATTTATAAAATGAAGAAAAGAATAAGAAGAATCTCAGAAGAGTTGGCCTTAAAAATATATCAACTTTACATACAATGGGATCTTTGCTTCTGAATACATAATTTCATTCTCAAAGGGAGCTATTTTGATTTAGGTTGAAATCACTGGGCCAGTGTCCAGCTTGTAGTGTTTCTGAGTGGAAAGAACTCCAGCAGAGTAGCAGTGTAACTCCTTTTGAGGCTTCTTGCCAATGATTTTGTCAAATTAAGCCTTTATAGAAAATACCTGCTTCTAACCACATGGTACCTATTAAGCTCATGCTGTCTTTTCCCCTGATTTGTACCAAATGCTTATATAGGAAAATAAATACAAAAAACAGGACAGAGAGGAGGAGGAAAAATAGCTTATAGTTTTTTTACCTCCAGTTGTATAAAAAGGAATGTCTTAACAAAGTAATATAGAAAGCCTTCAGGTTAAGTTTAAGGATTGGAAATAAAGGATTCATTTCAATGACTGGAGTCTTGTAAGTTAGGTACTTGAGTATTTATAAAATCCACATGACATGTATTTTAATCAGTATACTGTCCTCCACATTAACATGTCTAATCCATTAATTCATTCAATTTCATCTTAAGTATTGCAGGAAAATATATATATAACCCCAATAACCAAGATTTGCATTTGGATATATTAGGATCTATTCTCCCTGGAAGCAAACTAGGCCCTTGTATGGGGAATATAAAAGCACAAAGTAAAGTATTAAGACTTGGTGGTTAGTTAATTTGGATTTAACTGCTTTCCTAATGAAGTTATTATAGGATCATATAAACTAAGCTTTTTTCTGCAAAAATCAAAGAAGATTTAGAATTAAATTAAAACTGAATATCTTGATTTTGGATATTTACATATTTTTTAAAAAATAGATACTAATATTTGAACTCCCTTCTTCTCAGGGTTGTTGCAAGGTAAATAAATCAAGAAAATTGTAAAAATAATAAGTCAGTAAATCAATTATCTCACTTTGGGAACTATTTCTTTTGTCTATGACAACTGATCCACCATTGCCTTTTTATCTTGTATGATTTAAATTAATATTTACCCATAAATCTTTTTTTAAAGTACCTCTAATGTGTCAGATGACTTCTAGGTGAGGCATCTAGATGATTTACTGGATATAGGACTAGCCTTGTAGGCAAGAAGATCTGAGATTAAATACAGACTCTGAAATGTACTAGGTATGAACATGAGCAAGTCACTTTACCCCTGTGTGCCTTATTTATTTCACTTACCTCTTGAGGTTATTGTGTGAAGATCAAAAGAGATAATATTTAAAATACAGGGCTTGGTATTAAGCAGCTACTTTGCTAGAGTCTAGTCATGTCTAAAGGATTCCTACATGAGAGTACTTTCCCACTTTTTTACATGAGTAGTATTTTTTTATATTGTTATTATTTAAATTTTATGAAGACAGGAATGATCATTGCTTGTCTTTATTTTTTGAATTATTTTTATTTTATGCATAATAATAAAATATAATAAAATAATGCATATTTATTATAGTTATGTAATAAATTTTATGAACATTCTTATCCAAGAGAAATAAATTATTATATTAGTTATGGTCAAAAATCTATATCTCATTTATTTTTCCTTCTCCCTCTATCTCTTCCTCTCTCCAAGAAGGCAGGAAATATGACATAGATTGTATATATATATTATAATATAACATGTTGTGTGAAGGAAATTTACCATCCTCCCCTTTCTGTTGTCACACAGGTGACATCATCTCTTGATGACTGCCTGCATACCTGAATTGTATGAAGGAAATCATTGAGTGGATTGGGTCACAAGGGGAGAAGGGCAGCTGGAAAAAGCCAGCAATAGAGTGAAAAGATCACTAGATGGGGGGCAGGGTGGATGTCCCCCAAACTGCCCCCAGGATTGCCCCCTTAGGTGGCCCTGGGAAAATTGGAAGCCATAGTTGGTTCCCAAGATGTGATGTGTGAGCATTAGTGGATGGGGAAAAAGTTTGATAAACTGAGGCAAGAACGGATTTCACTCTTTTCTTTTCCATGTTTGTTGCTGACTGGACTTTCCTGTGAGCAAGGCTAAGGGGTCCTAATGGTAGCCACAGAATAGCAAACTAAATAGAGCAGCAAGAAAAGTAACCTAAATATCTCTCTCCTATTTTTTTATCTTTTTCTCCTACTACTTTTGATTTAATAAAATGATTCATTTATTGCCAGTCAGTCTCATAATTTTTCCTCTTACAATGCAATTCCCTTTTCATTATATTGTGAAACAAAACATATTGCTTACACTAGAGAACAATTCAGGGAGGGAATAAAGTGATGAATTGAATGTCCCAATTTGCATCGAAACTCTGTCAAAATGGAGGTGCATTATCTTTTTTCATCATGAGCCCCTTGGACTAATCCTGGATCCTTGCCTTGTTGATAATAAGGCATTCACATTTGATCATCATACATTATTATTGTTTCTGTGTACAACGGTTTCCTGGCTCTGTTCACTTCATCTTGTCTCATTTCTTATGAGACTTTCCAAGTGTATTGATGAACCCCTTGTTTGTCGTTTCTTATGACACAGTAGTATTCCATTATAATCATATACCATGACTTATTTAGCCATTCCACAGTTGATGGATCTCCCTTCAGTTTCTAGTTCATTGTCACCACAAAAAGAACTGCTATGATTATTCTAAAATATTTAGTTTATTTCACTTATTATTTTATCTTAGAAAATAAACTTAATAATGGTATTACTGGGTCAAAAAGTATACACAATTTTATCATTTTTAAGCAAAATTACAGATTATTTTTCCAAAATAGTTGGATAAGTTCACAGTTCCACCAACAATAGATTGGTGCTCTTTTTTTCACATTCCCTCAAAAATTTGTCATTTTGACCTTTAATCTTTTTAGCCAATCTGATAGTGATGAAATCGTATCTTAGAGTTGTTTTGATTTGCATTTCTCTAAAAATTAATTAGAGTAATTTTGCTAGTTAGATATATATAAATGTATTTTAGATATCAGACCTCTACCTGAGAAACTACCTATATTTTTTTTTTCATTTTTGTATTTCTTACTTATTTTTGCATATTCAGCACTTAACAATTTGCTAGCACATAGTAAACACTTAATTCATAGACATATGCATAAATACATATATATTATTTTCCCAATTCATCTGTTAATGACACTTCATACAAGAAGAGTATCATTGGGAAAATATTTCAGTCTTCTTTTACCTATTATCCAATTCTCCATTGCCCTTTATGTTACTTATAACTTCCATCATAAAGAGATTTTGGAAGTTCAAGATATGCAAACATGTCATCATTGGATGAAAAATATGTCAAAAATTGAACTTGGGGAGCTTCAAAGCAAAATTTTTCCTCAGGATAACATAAATATTTGTTATTCTAATTTTATGTATATTCAGGAAGCTAATACCACTTTTTAATAGAAAGACTGCCAAAGGAATGGTCATTTAGGGGGATAAAATCCAAGACAGCAACAGGAACAAGAAACATATGCTCCCTCCTTAAAAGTTTATGGTTTATAGAGAATTTCAGCTCTATGACTAAAGAAATCCTTTTTGAGTCAAGGTATTATTTCAGTTTTATAATTGAGCAAATTTAAGTTCAGATAAATTAGAATAATTCCAAAATAATTTATTATTTCTTCAGATAGAAATACAGTAAAAAAATCTACCTGTTAGCACTATAAGTTGTAAATACAAGTTGGTTGGCTTAAGAAACCAAATGAAACTTAACTTGCTGTCATGTCAATGGATATCATCTATGAACAAATTACATGAAAGGCAATCTTTAGTCAAATCAAGAGAAGAAGGTTGAGGCAGAATAAACATGCTGAAATGAGAAATAAGCTATGTACAAAAAAAGAAGAAATAACTTGGAAAAACATATGAATTAATGTGAAATAAGCAGAATCAGGAGAACAATGTACACAGTAACAACAATAATATATGATAATCAACTATGAATAACAACTATTTTAAACAAAGCAAGGATTTAGGAGAAGTCCAAGGGACTCATGATGAAAAAGGACGTCCACTTCCAAAGAAGGAACAGAAAGAGTCGAAGTACAAATTGAAACATGCCATTCTTCACTTTATTTCCTCCATTAATTTTCTGCAGTTTAAGCAATATGTCGCTTCCCATATGTTATGTTATGTTATGTTATATGATAATATATAACATAGCATGTTATCTACATTCTTAGGAAGGGAGGAGGAGTGGGAGGAAAAAATAAAATGAGACATATAGATTTAGACATATCTAATGTGAAAATTTGTTTTTCTTGGTGAAGTATGTTTACTGGAATTTATTATATGCTCATAATAAATTATATACTTATTATTATATTATGTTATAGTTATATATAAAATTGTTAAATAGTTACAATACATAATTCATATTTATCTACTACTTTTACAGTCATATGTGGTTGGTGTTCCTATATTGTTCCTATTAAATAGGTTAGAACATTTATTATTGGATAGTAAAATGACATTTCCAAGGCCATACCTAATAGTTGAGTTGAATTTCAAACTCAAATGGAGGACATTCCAGAAGAAAAATGAATTAATTGGAAAAGAAAAAGTATGAAATTCAGAAATTAAAGACTCTAGAAGGTGTTATCAGAAGGGTTGTGGAAATCCTTCTGTATGAACACCTTACCACAACCCAGCTTGATTAGGTTAGGGAAAATGCTGGAGGGCATGAAGGAGAATAGGAACAGCAATGTACTACTGGAAGTAGCTATGAATTAGTCCAACCATTCTGTAGAATAATTTTGAACTATGCCTACAGGACTATAAAACTGTGCATGCGATTTAACCCATCATTACTGCAACTAGGTCAATGTCTCAAGGAGATCAAAGAAAGAGCAAAAGGATTGATATATAAAAATATTTAAAGAAGTTCTTTTTCTGCTAACAAAGAACTGGAAACTGAGGAAATGCCCATTACTTGAAGGACAGATGAATAAGTGACAATATGTGAATGTAATGGAATGCTATTTTCTTATAAGAAATGATGGTTTCAGTGAAACCTGGGAAGACATGAATGAATTAATGCAGGGTGAAGTGAGAAAAATCATGTGAACAACATACAAAGTAACAACCATTTTGTATAGATGGTCAACTGTGAAAAACTTGATTACTATGGCCATTACAATGATTCACAATGCTGAAGGACCCATAAGGAAAGTGCTAGCCACAAAAAATCTGGACTCATATTGCAGACTGAAGTATATGTCTACCTGTCTGTAGTTATGTGTGTGTGTGTGTGTGTGTGTGTGCGCGCGTCTATATATGTATGTATTTGTTCCATTATATTTCTTGAGTTTTTTTAGATTTGGTACATAGCTGAAACATAAATGTTTTGCATGCCTTTGTATATATTTATTTATAACGGGTATCATATTCACAACTTCTTAGTAGGTAGGTAAAAAGGTGGAGGGAGAGAATTTGGAAATAAAAAAATATTTTTAAAAGATGTTGATATTAGATGCTTTTTCCAAAAAAAAAAAAATCAATCAAACCAGCAATATCTAATTTTAATACTTGTTCACTAAACAGTGCTGTTGGACATTTCTTTTCTTAAATAGGCTTATTGTTGCCCAGCAGACAGACAAAATAAATCTGTTTCTGTCTAATAGATCTATTATTGGCACAATCAGCTTGGGCATATACCCACTTAATCTTACACACCATTGTAGATTCTAGAAACAAAACCAAGGTTCACTCCCATGCCACTATGGAAATATCATCATAGTGTTTGTTTAATGGAAGATAAAAATTTTACAAGATATATTTTATTTTTAATAATTCAGATTTTGTTATTAACTTAAGAATCACCAACAAAATGAATATTTCAGAAAACAAGAAAAAACACAACAGGAATATTAAATGGAGAACTGCTACATAGATTTCTTAGATAATGGTTTAAAAAGATACTAAACTTTTCCTGTTTATTTTTATCCCTTTACATACTTCTCTTTTCTTCATTTGTGCTTTAAAATGTTTTACTGATATTTTTCTGTTGTGGTCAATACTTGTGACTAGTCAATTAATCCTTTTTACCTCAGTTTCCTTATCAGAAAAATTAGCTGGAGAATTAAATGGCAAACCATTTTAATATCTTTTCCAAGAAAACTCCAATGTATTGATGAAGAGTCAGATATGACTGCAAAATGACTGAACCACAACATATATATGTATATAGATGCATAAAGTTATATTTATTTATACCATATACTCATGTGTAAGTATTTAGATGTATGTACCGAGTTATATATGTATATTTTAAACTATGTGTTTCTATACACATATTTATATATCTACATATAAACACTTTTTTTTTTAATTGAGTTAAGGGATGTTTTTGAACAGAGGCTCTGAGGACATAATAGACTAAATGAAACAGCCAAAACCATAAGGCAATTTCAGGGAAAATGTGTAGATACAACATTAGAGAAAAGAGACAATACCTAGTTAGAAAATCAAAAACTTGATGTTACCAGGATGTTTTTAATGGTCGTGTGATATGACTTAGCTTTGCTTACTTGTCTTTCAAAAATTAAATTATTTTTGATGGCTTCAGGAAAACTGAACACTTTTCAGTGTGTGCAAAACAGAAACTATAGTAGGATGTAAAAGTCATATTTTATTTTTTTTTCCTCAAGTGACATTCCTTTACATACATAACCACAGAAAAATAAGAATACATTTTCTCAAAAAATTATTTTTAGGATTCTACCCATTTTTTAAACCCTTAACTTCTGGCTTAGCATTAATACTGTGTATTTGTTCTAAGGCCGAAGAATGGTAAGGGCTAGGCAACACAGTTTAAGTAATTTGCCCAAGGTCACACAAATAGGAAGTATCTGAGGTCCGATTTGAACCCACAACATTCCATCTCTGGGCCCAGCTCTCTACTGAGCCAACTAGCTGCCCCCTCTCTACCATTTTGTGTTGCATTTTTAATTAAAAATTTTAAAAATGGGAGAGAGAAGGGATGAATAAAGAAGACTTTGATCCCACTTCTTATCACCATCTTTATCATTTTCCCAAATAGCAAAGGCCAGACCAGGATGAAAATTTCATGTTCTTTCGCTAAGAACTTCAGGAAAATTCACTGAGTACTGAATGAAATCAAATGACAAGATAGAAGAGAGATCATATTTTTTTTGCCTGTCAAGAGATATTTATGTAATGTGAATGCCATCCAGCCCTTAGCAAGTTCCTTTAAAACTGATGACTAAGTGAACAAAAGAACACTTATTGAAAAGTAGTATGGTGAATAACATTTGACATAAAAATCACTCTTGGAGTCTTTCAGAATAACCAACTTCTGGGTGAAAACCCTTACAGTTACTCTTAGAAATACGAAGTCAATTCTTCTTCAAGAAAAATGCTACAACTATGACTACCTTCCCTGGAAGGAATAAAATACTGAATGTTAGATAATATCCTACTGTGACACGTCTGAAAAATATATCCAGAGGTAATAACACAAGTAATTCCAAGTAATTGCACAATGCTTTTCACAGATTAAGAAGGGATATCAAATAAGCCAACTTTTTAAGATATATTTTTTCAGAACCTACCAACCTTTTCAAAATTTTATTCATACTTCTCATACTCATTTTGTGTCACCAGGAAGTCTCCTTTTTTTTCTTTTTTAATGGGTTCAATTGTCCACTTCTGTCCTTACTATGAACGGTCACTGTGAGTGTCATAAATATCAATTTATTTTTATCTCAAGACAACATTAATTATGAAACTATAGATATTTCTCATTTTAGTACAATTCCAAGAAAAAAGATTTCTACTTTAATAATTATAATTAGTATAATAATAATTACTAGAATTATTATAGTGCTTTGAGATTTGTATTTATACACCCAGGTGGTATGTATATACAAATCTCATCCTATTTTCTTCCCATAAAAAAAAATAGATGATAGAGGTGATATTTTTATCCCCATTTAATAGGTAATTTCTATAAAGCTGGCTGTTCTAGGAACATACCCTCTACGTCAGCTAGTTCAAAACTAAGTAATATAGAAATGGGGTATTGCTAGGATCGTGGAGTAAACTGAGTATTTCTTTTGAACTCTTTCCATCCAACCTCATTAGCAATTTTAAAATGTGTCAAATTAAATATTAATGGGATTATCTCCTCCCAAAAAATCATAGTGAATTCTCTTTTTTTCCCCTTTTTTAAGCCCATAGCAGCTTGGAAGGAGGTAAAGAGGTTTATAGACATTGTTATGGCTGCCTAGAAGCATGGCCTGGTTTGGAGCTCATTTAAGCTTACTTTATGAATTTTTGTCAATACAATTGGCTATTTCAATGACTCTTCTCTGCAACTGACATTAGACTAGGGTACCATTTTCCTCTAACCCATGAATCTTTTTTTTTCCTTTTATGGTAATTTTATATTTAATATAAAATGTATCACATTATTATGTTTGAAAACCTTATCCATGCATGCACATTAAGTCAGGATGCCAGCAAGTCCTGTGATTAAAGTGCCATGTGTATGCCTGGAGTCCTGACTTCTAGAAGGGGATGGTGGAAGAGCCCATGTGATGGGTGACATGTCTGGAAGTCAGGACTCATGACCTGGGCTGAAATTAAGCCTGGCCAATTAAAACCACAGGAGAAGTGACAATATTGGCCTTATAAGAAAAGAAACTGAAGAATAACTTGCTCTTTTTGTGTGAGACTCTGTCTCCCCAGTCTGGAGGTTTTAATGCTAGCTTTTCTTGAGCCAAAGCTGAGAGCAGGAGCTAAGGAACTATGGGGTGTCTTGGAAGTTTTTTTAATTGGGGTGGCCTAATTTATAAAATATAAGCTATTCCTTCTGAAATTATAGTCCTTCCTACTCCAGAAACAACTCAACATGCTTGCCGAAACTTGGTGCCAGGTTCTTGGGAAGCCTGTGCCTACTCCAGCAAAAACAAAGGATCTTGTGATGATTCAGGAGCACAAAGAAGAACTCATCACTGAAGAGATACAAGAACTTCAAAGGAAGCAGCAACAGCTGGGGGGGAGAGGGGATTTCCTTGAGGAGGTGGCAAAGGAAGAGGTCCCAACTTTAGGATAGGTGGAAATGGGTGGAAGTGCAAAACTTTCTTGAAAATTATCACCCTGATAAAGCTTTAAGAAGCAGAATTGTAAATTTGTTAAATAACCTGACCATTTCCCATTTTAGAGGAAGTTTAGACAAAACGAAATTTCTTTGGATAAGTTTCTTGTGAAACATAAATCTGCTGAATCTCAAGTAGGCTTCAGTGGATATAAGGGACAGAAAGGAGAGAGAGAAAAAAACTCCAGAAGGAGAGTTGCCCTTACATATTATGGAAGGGGACTTCTTCCAGAGAACATTTCTCCTCCCCACAATTTCTAGGTCATGAACTCTTAATACAGGAAAATTTATTAAAATTATTTTATTTATTCTAATTGTTGTTGTTTTTAATTCATGTCTATGCATTTTAATGCTTATCTAATAAAATATAACTCCATTAAATGTATATAATGTCTTATCAAATCTGAGTTTTCTGGATGACTTGAATAGATTAATTCAATTTACATTATTCTTAGGGAAAAAATTCATTTTGTACATGAAACTTTTGGTACTTGGTCTGCCTTTTGGAACAAAATAATGAAGAGTGCCAACCTTCCACAATATGTATATAGTCAATCCTTTGCTGTATCACAATTCACTTATTGTGGCTTCACTATAACATGGGTTTAAAGATGTATATATAAAGATGTATATATATATGCATATATATATCTGAGAAAACTCAGATTTGATAAGACATTATATGCAGATAGCTATATTTTATTAAATAAACATTAGAAATGCATTGACATGAATTAAAAACAATATATACATATATATGTGTATATATATATATATATATATATATATATAATTCTGTATCATGGAGCTTTTGCTATATAGTGGGATTTTGAGAATTAATACTGTACTGTACCCAATGAAATGCAGTATCCCACTACCACTTGCATAAAGGCAAGCAACCACAGTGCTGTGTTCTGTATCCTGGGCGCTAAATTCACTCAGAGACTGTAACATTGGTCTCTTTGCTATCCCTCTACTTCGCAGATTTTCACCTGTCACAGGGGTGTCTGGAATGTAACTCCTGCTATAAGTAAGGGATCACTTTATATAACTATAAATATTCCCCTTCTTTTAAAAGTTTGGTTTATAACATAACAATATTCATAATAAAGAGAACTTGCTTTTCTCTAGCATTTCTTTAATATTTAATCAAATTTTTATCAGAAATAATACTATGAATCTGAGTCATAAAATAAAACCAATGTTGTAGGCTCAAGTCATTTGCATTCATTTCAAAATTATCTTATACAGAATTACTTCAACTTGCCATCTATTACCTTGTTAATAACATTATATCATTTTAATGCCAAATAGCAAATGTATTTTTTTACATTGAATTCTTATTTACCAAAATTACAGCCTAATAGGAGAACACACTTCATTATAAATGAGACCACAATATCATCTAATCTTAGTGCCAAATCAAATCAGGATTTCTAATCACTAATGAACATTTGAATATCAATTTATCCAATAGCTATTTACTGTTAGCATTTCAAAGAGGAAAGGCCAATTTCTAGCAATATCAATTGTAGTTTCCCATCTCCCTAAAATCTTGTCCCTATTTCTTTTCAAAGAGTTTGACCAATTTTTTGTTACTGCTCAAAGGCCTAATCAATTCCTTTTGTGTTCATTTATAGCCTCTTAGCCTCTCTTTACCTCTCCCATAGGCTTTTCAGATAAGTGATTCCATTGATTTTCTAATTTCTCTTATCTTTTTTATCTAACTTTCCAACTGTGGGCACATTTGGAAAAAGAGGAGAATAAATTTTATTTTAAATCATGATAAGTTCCATTCCAAGATTTTTATTTTTGCTAATTAGTTCTTTCACCTCTGAACCTAGTATTTTTTATGCCATATTATCAAAACTATAGTACATTAGATAAAACAGTAAGGAAATTATTTTTTGAAATTGTTGTTATGATGCCAATGAAGCAAATACACTTAACAAATTAACGGTTTTTAAAAACAACCTTTTAAATCATTGAAATTATATCCTAAAGATTTCTAAACTACAAGATAAGTCACCTTCAGACCTACACTGATGTTATAAAAAGCAAACATATATTTAGATACTAGGAAATACATAACAACTTAAATTTAATGAATATTGTTTTATAATGACTAAATACTATATCTCCTTCTATGTAACTTGAAACTATTCAAATAAGCCTATCACATAAGATGTCCTATTCTATTTATTACAGGGGAAAAATAATTTTAAGCCCTTCTCCAACATGCTTAAACTTTCTCATATATATGTGTGTGTGTGTGTGTGTGTGTGTATACATATATATATATAGAGAGAGAGATAGCTATAGATATAAATATAGATAGATATAGATATATACACACACAAACATAAATATACACATATATGTAATACTTATTATATTCCTCAGATGGTTCTAATGCCACATGTCTAATTTCCTTCACTAGTTTTTTAATCTTATCTTTGACTCCTCGAGTTCTACCTTTTTTGAAAAATTCTTTCCCTAACTTAGATTCTATGTACTTCATTGGAAACTAATTTTATCTTGCTTCTTCCCATTACAAATAATAATTTTGTAAGTTTTTAAGTGGGTGCTTCATATGAATTTAAGAAAAAATACATTTATACCTGTGCTTCCTGGTGTTTTTAATAGGAAAGGGTGTTGCATTTTATCCAAGACTTTTCCTGTATCCTTTGATATGATCATAAGATTTTTATTGCTTTTGCTATTGATATCAAAAATGTTGATAATTTTTCTCATATTAATCAATCCTGCATTCATGATATAATTCCAGTTTGGTCACAATGTATTATCTTTGTGACATATTGTCATAGTCTCTTATTTATTGGTTTATTTCAGATTTCTGCATCTATATAAATTAATGAGATTGGTCTATAATTTTCTTTCTTTCCTTTTGTTCTTCCTGGTTTAGGTATCAGCACCATATCTGTTTCAAGAAAGGCTTTGGTAAAACTCCTTTTTTTACCTATTAGTTAACACAATTAATTTAATATTGGGATTAATTGAACCTTAAATGTTTGTTAGAATTTACACATACATTCATCTAGTCTTGAGACTTTTTTTCCATGAAGTTCATTCATGGCTTGTTCAATTTATTTTTCTAAAATAGGCTCTTTTAGATAATCTGTTTCTTGCTCTGATAGTCTAGGCAGTTTATTATTTAAGTATTCTTTTATTTCTCTGATATTGTTAAATTGATTTTTGCATAATTTAGTAAAATAGCTTTTAATAATTGTTTTAATTTCCACTTAATTAATGCTATATTCACCCTTTTCATCTTTAATTGTAATGATTTGATTTTCTTGTACCTTTTTTATCTGATTAACCAATGATTTATCTATTTTATTTTTCATAAAACCAACTCCTACATTTATTTATTAATTCAAGTTTACTTTCTGAGCAGACATTTGTGTACACATTTATATACAACACTTCTTTGTTATTATGTATATACATTTATATGCATATATATATACTTTTATATGCACATGTATATCTTTATATACATATGTCTTTAAGTCTATATAATCCATCCATACATGTATACTTACATGTGAAATTTTGAGGACAACTACAAAATCCATCAAAATGTCAGTAATTATAAAAATCTTTAAGAAACATAAATTAATTCAGTCTTCACTCTCCTCCTCCCCAACTGATAGGTTCATGTGATTTAGCTAGGTAGGAGATCATTAATTAATGCTGATTGAGACTGTTACAGATAAAATTAATATAGAAGGGAATATTTTAAAATATTAAGGGTTTATTGTAATCCATATTGATAATTAAGAAAACCAAGTGCCTGCTAAGATCTAATTCAAATGTGCCACCATGCTTACCCTCTGGCTGCTTCCTAAGAAAGAGACTGTCCCAATCAAGTTCTGAGACTTTATATCTTTGTCTAAGTAATCACACTTCCTGCTCACCTGTATTACATAAGAGGAATCATGGGAAATGTAGTTTTCAAGTCTTCTAAACGTCCACAGAAAGTTTACATCATGGATCTCAATATTAAATTCAAAGAACCTCAAGGAATCCCAAATTTCCAATATCACAGACTCAATGATAAAACCCATGAAGAATTAAGAAATGATATTTTCTGTTCAGGGGACCACAGCTGAAATAACTAACAGAGTGGCTAAACCTAGGAAGTATCTTTTCTCTTAGATTAGGTAAAGGGCATAATCACCATCATTGCCAAAGATAACATATTTCCTTTCCTCTAGAAAGAAAAGCAACTTGCTGTATTGCTCACATACTCAAACACTCACACACAGAATACAAAATATTGCTTTCTTTACAAAATTTCCTATATCTTCTTGAGGACTTTAAAGGCTATGGAACTTTACATTCATAATTCCTTTTTTTGGGATGGGGGAGGTAAGCAAGAGGGGAATGGTATTAATCATATGTTCCAAATCTGGGAAGACCTTCACTAAGAAATTCTAGAAGGTATATACCAAAGTCTTTCCTTCCTTCCTTCTTTCCTTCCTTTCCTTGCTTCCTTCCTTCCTTCCCTCTCCCCTCTCTCTCTTTCTCTCTCTTTTTCCTGAAGTCTAGGTCAATGTGCATTTCAGAAATGTATAAGCCTCATGTCATCCTTAGAGAGTTAGATATCTGATAGAGCAATGAATAAATTTTGGGTTCTGACCCAGAAGAAAGAAGCCATAAGCAAATCTCATAGAGAGAAAGACACTACTACTCTTGGCCAAAGGTCATATACAAGACTGGAGTATTTTTGTAAGCCTCTGGAGATGTTTTTGTTGTCTTTCAGACAGATTTAGAACTCTTGTACTAAACCTCCATAAACAAAAAATCTTTATCTCTTACCAAGAGATATGATTGTCAGAAACAGGGAAGGATCCCCATCATGCCTACAGATTATCTCTTTCATGAGAGAGTTTACCTCTAGTGGATAAATCTCCACTTAGGCTCAAAGGAAAATTGGAGTAAGGTTTCTAACAAGAGCCTGGGAAAATCACGTGGGGTCTCAATCATTTTGTGGGTCACCAGCTGTGATGACTAAAAATTTTGAGAGACAGCGTTCTGGGTAAGAAAAAAACAATTTATTCATCTGGCTAGCAAATGTCAATAATTTAATTTTTAAATGTTCTCTTTTGCTGATTAAAGACAAATTCTCCCAGCATCTTGAGTCATTAAATAAAATTTTTGAAGTTCATTATTCTACTGTCTACAAAATATCTCTAATTGATACTTCCTCTCAGATTCCTTCAAAATTTTGGGAAATTCACATGTCAGATCAAAGGATTCCAGTGTCTAGATGAGGAAATCAGGTTATGTCTAGTTAAGAATGTTTTTTTCCCATTTATCCCAATGGGGGACCCACTGACATTACCCTCTTTTCTGCCCCCCTCAATACTTGTCTAGTATCAGATTATATACTTAATTTTAGTTATCTCTATTTTAGAAGCTGCTCTGGGATAGGGGATGTGAGAGTATTCCTTATATTGCCAAGACAAAAAAAAAAATGAAGAAAGAAGTTTGAAAAATATCAAACCCCAATTAGGAATCAAATTATATAGAACATTACTTAGAAATAAAAATGATACCACATTAGGAATAAAGCTTCTTAGGAAACATCTCTTAGTTAATCAGATATATATGACTATTCTCAGAGCAGCACGGAAGTGATCTCTTTAGAAGATTTTCTTCTCCACTTCCAAGTTACTGGCAGAATGTTTTGCAAAAGTACAGCCTCGCAAATTGTATTTTTCCAATAACTAGTTCTGTGGCAAAAACCAGCTCTGATTTTGGCTCTGATCTTATTAAAAATAAAACTTTAAGAAGAACATCAAATTAAGAACACATAGTTCATTTGAAACTTCAGAAAATTTAAGTGTTTATATATCTCATTAGAATCACTTATATTTGACATAAATAATTTAAGGCAACTTTTGATAAATTTGCATGATTCCAGGACTTGCTTTATACAAAGATTTTAATCCTAGATTAAATAACAAACCTAAATAAGATTGGATTTCCTATTTAGGTAACATGGGATAGGTACAAAATTACTCTCTTCCATGATAAATGATTGAAATTAAATTCTATTCCTTAAAAAAAAGCTTTCACACTTTAACTCTGCAAATTAATAAATCGATAACTTTATCTCAGAAACATCTTTTTTCATTGCCTAATTATTCCCATATTATTCTGAAATAATGAGATATTTAAGGGATTTGAAAATATACTATGTAAATATTAGCAGGTAAATAAAAACGTCAAACACTAATTTGTTTATTTGTTTAGAACATCGAATGAGATTTTACTTAATTTACTTAGTTGTTTGGGACATTCAGACTTAAAGCAATAAAATATTACATAATTACATTCTGCTCATATATTCTACTGACCATTTGAATCGATTATAGAAATTTGCTTTAAAGGGAAAAAGGGAAGGAAATAATTATTGTTAGGGTTCAAATGGGTGGCCACCAGAGGAAGACAAGAGACAATGCAATCAAGCAGGAGAAAGCTTTATTGCCAGTGCGTGCTAGGGGAACTCAGCAAGAGAGTCCCAAGTGGTGCATTCAAAGCAGGGAATATATATGTTTCTAGGATACAGGTGCCTTTGTCTTAGGGTTAGCTAATAGCTAGACAGTGGGAGTAGGGATGTTTCCAGGTGCCACAGGATATGATTCTTAATCTTCAAAGCTGTCCTGTCTAGGGAGGAGTGGTGTCCCTGGGACTGTGAGCTCCAGATAACTGCCTTGCTGAGCAGAGCATGACGCTATCAAAAAACCCCCTGCTTAACAGGGTCTGATGCTGTCAAGCTGTTAGTTATGGTGTTAGATTTTTGGCTATAACATTATAACATCATCAAAACTGATCCTATAGGCCTAAAACTAGGACCAAGAATAACTGAACATATATATATACCAGAATAAAGCATTCTTAGTTTTGTTTGATTTCATTAAGAGCTATAGTTAAGTTTTGGAACAGCCCATCAAACAGCAAAATTCTAGCATATTTACAGGGTATAGCCAGAGAGCATAACCAGGTGTGAAACATTCCTGTTCAAAAGAAAAGACAGATAATGATTCAGTATCACCCTCACTCTGAGCAGCTTATGACATTTCCTTTCAGTAGTTTACTGACTTCAAGAAAATACCAAAAGGTATACTTGAATTCAAAACTCAGAATAATATCAATTACAATCCCATGAGATTTGTGCCTCAAAATAACAAGTTTCACTAATCACATCTCAGGGCTAGGTATAATTATAACTCTCATATTTTTGTAATAAACCATAAAACTTTTCCAGGTCTTATACATGCATACACATACACAAAAAGGTTTCATTTAACATCCTTTGCTTTTTCCTTCCTTCTTCTTGAGTTTGAACTCACCTTCATGTAAGGACCAATCATTAGCAATCAAGAAGATACTTTCATTCTGAAATTCTTCATATCTAGTTAATATCTGATAATTTACTCAAAACTCATAGAGACACTAATTAACTCCTTCAAGTCTCCAGACTAACAAATTTAAGTCTGGATTTTTCTGAAACCTAATTGGTGCAAAATATAACTTTGGTACACACTATTACAGACATAACATCAAAATTTTCATATTATAAATTCCTTCTCCCTCCTCTTTTTCCTAAGTGACAGAAAAGGACATTACATTATTTAGGAATTTCACATGAATAGCAAAATCTTTCACGAGTCTTAGCAGATGTTTTCAATAAATTTTGTAAATTTACAAATTAAGAGATTTTACAAAGTCTTTTCTTTGTATCTTTTCCTCAGCAGTAATTATTTCCCCTTTTTGTAACATAATTTTCTCCTCTATGAAGCTATTTTTTTAGTTATTTTCATTTGTGGATCTTCAGAAAGGTTCAGCCTTCTGCTCCCTTAAATAGGCTTCTCTTTTTGTAAGGAGGAAACAATTATTAATATTAAAATTGAACATAATTTTATTCCAAAAGTGTATAGGAGTCATATCATTTACAGCAAAATTTCTGATTTCAAGAATCACATCAATTTACAAATTTATATTTAAATTGATTAGTACTTATCTTTAATTTTTAAGGTACCTCAAGTATCTATTTAAATGTTCTAATCAGATTTAGTTACTTTTTGGATGTTTCCTAATGACCATAAATGTTTCTCTTTTTCATAAACCAAGAAGTAATAATAGGTAGACAGTTTCTAAGTGCAAGATATTTTTCAGAGTGTAAAATTACAAACTATTTTTTCCTCTTCACTTTGAAATATCACTGACATAACTTTCAAACTAGTTTGATTATAATCAGCAAAATGACCTTCCGTTTTAGTTGTAAAATAACTCTGCCATTTTGTGAAGAGGAAGAGTGCCCCTTAATTTCCTTTAAAAAACATTGTAAAGAATGTTATGCCAAACTTGCTAGAATATATAAGTCCTTATAAAAGCATTGAAACCGCAATTTAGAAATTCGTAGTAGAGTACAGCGATATCTAGGCATTTGTCAACAATCTGTCTGAGAACACAAAAACTAAGGCAATTAATTCCATCTGAATTACTGTAAATCCAATTAATTCATTCTAGACACTCCAAAATATATACCAAAAACACATTTCACAGAGAATAAATATAGCGTTTTATACTAAAAACGATGAGAAATTAATATAAAAGACTAATATAAAGAATAAATGAGTACCTGAGCAGAACCCAGACCATCAGGATGCAGTAGGTAGCTGCCTACTTTTTGGCTGTCCTCAGCAGCAATGACTCCCTCAACTCCAAGGACCTGAAGAAGATCCTAGACAGCATCACCTAGAGGAAGAGGAGTGGCTCAAAGTCATCAGCAAGTTCTGCAGAAAATCACTGAAAAGCAATGCAATTGTTTGGCTAGATGCCTGGGGTGGTTCTCATTGGAAGAGAAACAATGCAGCAGCACTGAGCAGGGGAATGTGTGGGTTGCTCTTTGTTTTTGCAAAATTAGCAGAAAGAGCCTGTGGACAGGCCAAGGAAATCTGAAGCAACCAATGAAAACCAAAACAAATTTTTCACCAAAGAAATCAATAAAAACAGAAACCAATGATAACTGTTGTCAACAAAAACTGAGGTATCACTGTATTTATATTTTAGTCTCATTCTTAGATTCTAATTTCTAATTAGCTGACCATGCCATAACATTATATGAACTGAAGGAAACTTTTCCTTTTTTTTGTCATCAGTCTCTTGGGTTTTTCCTGGATCCTTTCCTTCTTAATAATAATTGTCATTTCCAGTTGATCATCATATATTATTGTTGTTACTAGAATGTTCTCCTGGTTCTGCTAATTCACTTTTCATCACTTTATATGTCTTCCCACTGTTTTTTTCTTTTTTTTTTTAAATCATCACCTTGGTTGTCATTTTTTATGGTACAGTAGTATTCCATCATAAACTGATGGACATCACTTCAGTTTCTAGTTCTTTGACACCCCAAAAATTGCTGCTGTTGGATTTAAAAATCAGTCTGGCAGTCTACTGAAATATTTCTGGCCTGGGCTAGCTACCCCCAGCCCCCAAGGTTTCCCAGCACAGTCTTCCTTATCTCCCCCTATCATAAACCTAAAACTGAAGCTATCTTATCTGATGTCTTGAGGAATGTTTGTCTATGTTTGCCTGCTTTACAATATTTGCCTATTTAATGTATGTTTGCCAAATGCTTCCAGCCCCCTGACCCTGAAACCCCCCTCCCCAGATGCTTCCTGACCACCTGTCCCTGACACTACCTTGATAATTATGTATGTACCAACCCCCTTCCCCAAACATTTCTATATAAACTCTTGGCTGAGAATTCCAAGGGGTCGTTCAGGCATGCCTCTCTGCCTAGCGACCCTAGCTATTATTGCTAGTAAAGAATGAGCCTCTTCTTGCATATTGCATTGTCAGTGTGATTCTTCCTTCGGCCATGAACCTGGGTTAGATATTAAAATTTGGGTACAACACTGCTATAAATATTTTTGTACAGATTAGACTACACACTTCCATTAGTCAACACAAACTGCCATCCTGGCTTGCCGAGTAGGATAACCTTCAGTCCAGAGAAGTTAATGCCCCCCTGATATTATCCCCTATGAAGTCCTCTCTCTATGAACCCATTTCTCTTGTATCCTTCTGACATAGTGTCAGATCATCCAGAGAGATGGTCCCCCTTTTGAAAGGATACTGAGATATCAAAGCAAGAGGATCAATCCACTCCAATATGGAAGTAAATAAGTAAATAGTGTAAATATTTTTACTTAAAGTAAATAAAAAAGTAAATAAAAAATACCAGGGGTGCTTACTTATAAGGCTAGTCTTAGAAGCAGAATAATGGTAGATCACCATACCATCCTTAGACCAGATCAAGCTTTTCCATGTAAACTGTTTTGTTGTTTACAATAACTGTGATGCATAAGTCATGTCTTCAAGGCTCTCATTCCCACCATATAGCTATTAAACAAGGGCACATATTTACATATGTAAAATAATTACATATATGTTTACATACATATGCATTTAATTATACATAGTTATGTATTTGTGTTTGTGTGTGCATGAATATAGGTCATGTGTCTCTACATGGATCTACCTAGATATTGTTAAAAGAGAGATATGAATAGATGTTGATAGTGTACTACGTATTTTCTTTTCCAAGGCAGACCTCAAATCATGAGGGAAAGCAGGAGGTTGGAGCCAAAGGCTGGGCACTCTGAACCCTTCAGAGAAAAGGTACTGGGTCAGAATTATATCTATTTGCACTACTGCCTCCATATTGTTGATCAAAAGCAGTGGTTCCCAAACTTTTTTGGCGTACCATCCCCTTTCCAGAAAAAAAAATTTTTTCACTTAGCCCCTGGAAATTATTATTTTTTAAATTTTAATAGCAATTAATAGGAAAGATAAATGAACCTGTGGCCATCACCACTTTCCTGGATCACTGCAGCACCCACCAGGGGGCAGTGGCGCCCACATTTGGAATCACTGATCTAAAGGTTTCAGTTGAGGTCCTGAAAACTATCCTTTAATTTAGAGGGAATGTTCCAAACTACGAATTCAAGTCTTAACTCTCTTCTAACTAAATGCTATTTAAATGTAGTAAATAACAAATAAACGCCTTCATCCAAGTTTAATATAAACAGAAATCAGAGAAGACATACCTATGAGAATATGCCAAAGAAGATTTCTGAAAGTTCTTTGTGGCATCTACCTAGTGTCTCTCTCTTCAAAGTCTTTTTCCCTGAAGAGATTCTAGAACAGTGTACATTCTTTCTCAAAATTAGAATTATATATTGCTAGTTCTCTTCTCCCAAGACTTTTGGTCCACAAGGAAAGGTAGGTGGATATTTAAGATTTTATCTCTACAAATGATAAAATTCTCATGCAAATGACCTTCCAGTCATGCTGTGATGGGCCAGGGTCCCCCAGTACACCCCAAATTCCTAGAGACACCACAGGTCAAATATTACCTGAGGAATTCACCTTGTAGGGCTAGAAACTAAAAAAACATATAATCCACTACCTCTAAGCTTTGGATGTATTTACACTAGCCTTAAGATAAGGATCTGAGCATGAGGGATACCTCATGTTTACATCTCAAACACACTAGGTTTTTCCAGATAACTTATCCACTGTTATGATCCCTACATCTCAAACATCACTTATGATCTCAAACATCACTAGGTTTCTCAAGATGGATAACTTACCCACCTTTATGATCAGGATGTCATAAATGATGTATGTTTATGTTTAAGCCCCCAGACCCAAAGGCACCGAATTCTGTTACTTGTTCTCCTCTGATTGCCTCACTTGTTTGTTCTCATTGTTCGTTCTCCTCTCCATCCTTCTTTTCCAACTCACTTAGACTCTATCCCTTTAGGATATAAAAATCTTGAACTTTTCTCTGTTCAGGGAGGCAGTTGGTCCTGCACGAAGCCTCCTAGACCAAGGGTTAGTCTCCAGCTCCCCACAACATTTTGGTGCCATGACTCGATTGCTCCTGAGAGCATAAGGTAGGAGGGAGACCCTTTACTATCATTCTTGAAAGGGTACACACCCCGGGCCAAAGGTTAATGTCCAGCCCCCCACAACAATGTCACACACATGCAAATCTCATCAACCACAAAGAAAAACAAATGAAACATATTTGTCACCAAATTTATGACATTCACTTAAATTAGATGATCTATATCTCTGTTTGCTGCATACACACACACACACATATATATATGCATTTTTGTATTGCAATCAAAAATTTTTGTGAAGTAAAACATTTAAAAAAGTTTTACTACATGAATGCTTATAATGCATGCATATTAATACATATTAATGAAGAAACTCTAGAAGTTATCCCTTTAAGTTTATATCATCATCTATTTAACATTATTTATCAACTTCCCCCTCATAGGTAAGTCACAGTCTTCACAGTCTTTTGAGTGTTTACAAAGCACTCTAAAAAATATCTAATGTTTTAGTTCTATTTCTAAAACCAGTGATAATCCATTTCAAAACAGAGATATCACGAGCATCTTAGAACACATAGAAAATCTGTTTTCCAACTGGACATTATGAAGGATCTTCTCTATTATTCTATTGAATACTTTTGTTTAACAACTCTTTCTGTATATTTTGTTTATTCTGAAATCTATAATTACAGGGTCATCCAATAAGGTGATGTTTATGTTTATCTTTTAATCATTTGACTTATTTTACTATGAGTTAGAGCCATTTTTTTGGTAAGAGAAATTTATTGAATAACATTTTTAAAATGATAATTAACAAACAAAAAGCACAACATGCTTTTTTCCCTATTTTTATATGCATTGAGTGACAGAAAAGATGTGGTCTAATTTGGAATAAAATTCATGAAAGCCTGAATTTTTCCTATTACTATCCTTATTCAAGGATTTCCTCTATGTATATTTTATGTGCATTATAACATAGACATATAGGTCAATACATTTTTGTTTTGGTATTTCCTCTTTAATGCTGACTTCCTATGAGACACCCTTCTATTTAGCCCTAATCCTTTTATTATTTTGATTGATTTTACAGTAAGAATTCCAATAGTGATATGATTATTTTCCACTGGTAATATTACTCCAGTAAAATTTCCTCCAGTAATAAAATAGAGGAATAACTCTACTGTTCATTGGGTAGTGTTCTTACATTTAGAGTAGAAATAGCAAAATTAAAATTTTAGATAATCCATAAATGGTATAATTATTTGTTTTAATTTCTTTTCACTTTTTGTCACTTTAAGGAGCAGAAGAAATAACTATTCTATCGACTCAGTTCTGGAAAGGATATTGTAAGACACTGAGACAAAGAGAGGTTATGTATCTTACCTCGGGTATTTTTTTTTTCATTTTTTCTGTTTATTTACTTTTTTTTGTTTATTTACTAAACATCTAGATCATGATTTTTACCCAGGTCTCCCTTATTCCAATTTCAAGGCAAAATAACAAGTAGGGCAATAATATGTTGTTGTTTTGTTGTTGTTTTTTCATAGGATGTTAATGACAAAGTTAACTGGTGACAAAACTCTCCATATTTAGATTATCAACTATTCGCAAAGCTCATTTGATCTACTACTGAGATAGTACTTGGAAATATTTCCAATGCAGTAGAAGCTGTAAGAACTGAGATGCAAATAATATTTCTTTCTGGAACCTAAGGCTGCTTACACACTGTGATGAGGCATCAGAGGATATTGTGGAGGTTTAAATGAAAATTCCATATATTAGTCAGAAAAAAAAAGATTTTAAAGATATGCCATTAATTTTAAAAATGCTTATATTTTAACATTGCCCCTATTGTGATATAGGAAAATAATGCTTCAGATTAGAAAGATTATTTAACTAGGAATTGGGACATCCATAACCTACTCCTTGTAACATCAGCACTTCTGTAATCTTAAATAAATAATCCAGCCTCTCTGGGATTCAATTCTCTCACCTGCAAAAATGAAGAGTTACATCTGATTATTATTCAGGTTTCTTTAAGCTCTAGTATTTCATTATTCAATGTATTGACTTAGCCAACTAGTAACCTGAAAGTCTTAATATATTACATCATTGTATCCAATAGTAATTCATTCACCAAAAAAATGTAGCTCAATGAGTAAAAGAATAAGTGAATCATTTAGAATCCTGGTGTTCCAAAAACAGAGATGCTATTTTTTAGAACACAGAAGCTCACAAAACCCAAGAAGTGTAATTTCAGGACATGTAGTTCAAATGGGACATAGCAAAAATGAATATTTTAGAAATATAGAGGAATGACAAAGAATAAGTGATGTATCACTAAATAGATCACTTTCAAATATGATAATTACCTACATATGAGCAATTTTATTTCAAGATCATTGTAAAATAAGAGACTTTTGCATATTTACAACTGGATAATTAGAAATCACTAAATGAAGTCAATTTTGCTTTCATGAAAATGGGATTCTTCAGCACATTATTATTTTTAAATGGCTATATGTGTGGAAACATGTTTTGTGTAATAATACATGTATAACCCAGATTGAATTGCTTGCCAGCTCTGGGAAGAGGGAGGGAAGAAGGGAGACAGACAATCTGGATTATATAAATTTGGAAAACTCATGGAAATTTGTTATTAAAATAAAAAAAAATTTAAAAATAAATGTATATATGAACAGATGTTGACAGTTTTATATTAACATTTTTTCCTGAGAGAGTATTTTTATTGATATGAGTAACAGAATACTAGTTAAGAACTTGGAAGGGGAAAACAAATATTTCTTTGGTCTCCTCCAATATAGCACCAGAAGATGCTCAATAAGCATTTACTTCCCAAATACAGAAGTTAGAGAAGCTATAGAAGAGAGATAAGAAATAGAAAAGAAGAAAACATGAAAAGAGAGAAAGGAAGACAGAATATCAGTTCTGTGGTGCTAAAAATTCCCTCTAGGCTTTTTCCACATGGAATGAGGAAAACAGTGGTTAAGCCTTACAAAGGGGAAGAAATTGTGTTGTACAAATTATCCTGATTAAATTGTTCATTACCCCAAAATGTCAATTTATTTCCTGTGTCTTTCCCTAGATTTGAAAACATATGCTTAACTTAAATTTTATGAATATATATTTAGCCTTTTGTCTTCATTTACTTTTGAACTGCTTTTTTTTGGGGGGGTATTCAAATTTCTTTTGAATTCATTGGTAAGAATACTATTCTGATTATGAAACTAGTTTGAATTTTTTCTTTCATGTTATCACCACTATTTAAATCAGTGTAATGATATTCAAAATGGCATTAAGCAAAGCTCTTTGCAATGAGAAAGTGATTGTACTGATGAAAATTGACTTTGAGGACTTTGCAAATAACCATCAAATTATTCCTTCATAATTTGCAAAGAGAATAGAGAAGATGAGCTTTATTTGGAAAGAGGATTATACAGTTCTGGAGAAAATTAAATATCACTTTAAAATATGTTATTTTAAAATAATTGTCACATAAATACCTATAGTGGGCATTTATCATTTATACATTTCTTAAAGTAATCTTGAATTTTTAAAATTTAATCTGGTCTCATTTAATCATAATAGCTAGTATGTCCATTATGCATTAATGTTTGCAAAGCATGTTACATATATTATCTTATTTTATCTTCAGAGCAACCCTAGAATATCTGCTTTCATTATTGTCCCTGTTTACAAAAAAAAAAAAAAAAAAAAAAAGATAGATGATTTTAGAAGCTTGGGTAACTTTCTTTGGGTCATACATGTTTGAGACAACATTTGAACTCGGGCCTACCTGACTTCAATTCTAATACTATTGACTGTGGCACCTAACTGCCATTTCCTTTACCCTTCTTCTGAAGATTTTAAACTATTTCAGATGAATAGTTGCTTTTAAAGTATCTTTTATTGATTTTATTCCAAAAAAGTCTACCATAGTCTGGAGAATGTTTACTTTCTAATTTTCATTTTTAGCTTCATTCCTTTTTATTATTCGTGTTACCTAAAGTTTATAATATATTTGATTGTAGGAAGTAACTATAATAACCTTTCTTTGAGCAAGGAAGAAATTATCATAGGAAGAATTGTCATAGCAAGTGTTAATTTGGAAATAACACAGAACTACTAAAGGAATCAGAAAAACCAAGTCTTTAATCAGGAAAGGGATAAGTTCAATATTTGGCCCTGTACTCAGAGCACAGCACCAAAACTTTTACAGGGTCTACACCCTGGGACTCTGGGGCCATTATCCCTGAGACTGACACAACGCAAAGTGAGGACACAGAAGGAGAAAGAATTTGGGGAACTCATATAAATAAATGAATAAATAAATAAACAAACAAACAAATAAATGAATACATATATATATATATATATATATTCTGGGGAACCCTGGACAGAAAATATGATTGACTGACATTACTGTGGCTACAAGGAAATTGGAGTATCCAAACTACACTGATAGGCTTGGGAAAGAAACCATAGCCAGAGGCCAAGGTGTCAGGGAATGGGCTACTTACAATGGGTACTAAAAGGATGGTCCCTGCCCAGGGGTTGGTCTTCTTGGGAAGGATCTCTGACAAGATGGGAGAAACTACTTAAGACAAAAAGTGTGCTTAGCATTTGCTTAGTCCCACCTAACTGGGATCATCATTTACCTTAGGGTCTATTATTGTTCTGAATCTGCTAGTCTGAGATTCCCTTCAGAATGGATTCTCAGGGGAATAAGGACAGATTTGGGATCTCCAGCTTTAAGCTAACCAAACTTGGTTAACTAAAGTAAACTAAAAGATTCCAAGTCAATCAAGTAAACTGCTACTAAAATGTATTGTGCAATTCAGTTCAAAGATTTATATATCACCTTTATAGTGATCCCATTAATTTTCCCACTCCACTAAATGAAGCCCAGCAGAGGCTTGAATCACCTGAGTGAGTCACCTTTTCAAAATAAGACTGGAAATTATGGCCCAAAGTCCCTTTCCTACTCATGGGAAGTCTGAACATCAATTACATGGCAATTCCCCAGGAGTTATCTCTTCCTCTTCTCTATCCATGTATACATACAAACACATTAATCCACAATAGTCTCAGGTTCATTGTCCCTGTTCTCTTTCTCCTGCCTCAATAAGATTAAAAAAATAATATATTAAAATCCCATCATGCCACTGATTTGGGAATGTCCCATTCAATCCAACACACCAATAATGTTACCAATATCATCTAGGTCTCAGCATACCTGAACTTGTACTGCAATCCTCCCTCATGTTCTTTCACGTTTTAAGTACCTCACTTCAAAGTTATCTTGCTTTGCTATCTTTTGGTGATTTGTCTTTCCTTGACTTGAAATTTGTGACACTCTAAATCTTCCTTAACCTGACTCCACAGCTCTGAGATACAAAAGACATATCCTGAAGAAGCTTGAAAATAAGACTATAAGTCCAATAATCCACAAAGGATGTGTCAGAGAAATGCAGGAATAAAGATATGACTATATTTTCTTGTTTGACATGAAAAAGGGCCTTATCTTACTTCTTCATTTCTGGTATTAGGGAAAAATAGGTGTTATCAGCAAAGGAGTCATCTCCATCTGAAATGAAGCACAGGTACAACTTTCTATTATAGCTCATGACCTCACCTGTTGTGTTTACCTTTTTTCTAGCCAGCTAAAGTTAGCAATGTGCATGGGAGAAAGAGTCAAAAATTCACAAATTAAAAGGCATGATCATAAGAAATGCCTATGGCCAAGGCATCTTTGAATAGAGACAGCTTCAGAGAACTGCTATCTTCAAACTGTTTCCATAGACCTTGACCTTGCAATAAGCACTAATCCACTGAAAAGTGCTCCTCTGATGGATGTTCTTAACTTTTTAGCTATCATTATGAATTCTTTCAGTTTCAATCTGACTAGATATCCTGACTTAGGGATTAGCTATTTACTATCACAATATTCCATGCAGACTCCCTTCACCAGTCACAATAGTATGGAGGCACAGGGTGTCCTGGATACCCCAAGTCTGTAAAGAAATTCCAAGTCAGAGAGTACTGGAGGAATTTCCCAGTTTTGTACTCCTGAAGTGCTGATTAAAGAAAGCCATCCCTGATGCAACTAAAGGGACAAAATGCATGATCAAAGGAATCTCTGAAAGATATATTCCCTTCTGTTTTAGGTGCATTTCCCTTAGTGTTCTGATAAGAGATTTTTTAGCATTCCTTCTGTTTCCATTTCAAACTCTGAGATATGCAACTTATCTTCTTTTACTATCAAGGCTTAACTTGCCATTAACAAGATATACCTGTGCTCCTATCCTAGACATTAAGGCACTTCCCATGGGGAGGTCACCTAATCCTCCTTGTTTGTCCCCCTCTTCCATTCCTGATCACAAAGGCTCTAGGCCTTTAAGGTGTTAAAATCCTGGACCCCTTCTCTTTAAGGAGGCAGATTTCCCCTGCACCTGCCTCCCAGCCATTCACTCAATATTCCTTGGAGCCTGGTAATTCTTTAAGATTGTACTCTCCCAAACCAAATAATATCAAGCTCTCCCACAGCAACAAAGCTAGTAAGTGTCTGAGACCATATTTGAATGTAGAGAGATGATTCTTCCTGACTTGAGATCTAGCACTCTATCCACTGTGTCACCTGGTTGTACTTTCAACTACTCTCAGAGTCTTGACAACTCCATAGCAGAACTCTCTTCTTAAATGACCCTTAGAGTTTGATGGATAGGGGGGGTGATTCCTCTGCCTTTCAACTATGTCAATAAAAAGTCAGACAAAAGGACATGATGGCAAGACTGTGGTCTGTTCCAGTCCTCAACTGTGTTTCCTATCTCTTCCACAATTATATGTTGTGTTTTATGGAACCGCAAAATTTGCCTATGTCCCTTGGGAACTTGCCTTCTAGGAAAGTCCCAGATTGACTCTTGGAAAGTGTTTTGTAGTTGTTTTCATATAATTCCTGTGTTTGTTTTGGTAGATAGATTCCTAAGTATTTTATATGCTCTAGGGTGATTTTAAATGGTGTTTCTCTTTCTACCTCTTGCTGCTGTGATGTGTTGGAAATATATAGAAATGCTGATGATTTATGTGCACTTATTTTGTATCCTGCAACTTTGCTAAAGTTGTTAATTATTTCTACAAGCTTCTTAGTTGATTCTCTAGGATTTTTTAAGTAGACCATCATATCATCTGCAAAGAGTGATAGCTTAGTCTCCTCATTGCCTATTTTGATACCTTCAATTCCCAGATTGACTCTTGTCTGAGACTGAATAATAAACCTTAAGGTATCCAATGATCTCAGCTTAGATATAATTAGTAGATATAATCAAATCCTAAATACTCTTTTGTCTTAGAAGTTTCTCCCACTGTATCTAGGCTTCTCCCAAGTAGTTCAACTCCTGACTAGAATCCTCCTTCCCTGGTTTCCATGTAAGCCAATCAACTGTCCTTTTTGCCCTTTATTTCCAAAAAGTAAAAAAGACCCCATGTTCTTCAGCTCATTGGAAAATTCCCTTTTGAGGTACATTTTCCCATAGACAATGTTCCTATAGTCCCACAGCTTGTCTCTGTATAGTATTTTGCACATGATTCTGTGTGGATGTGTTAGAGCATTGATGGGTAAACTTTTTAAAAATGGGGCCAAAAGAAAGGAAATGCTCATCTGCCAGTCTGTTTCTAAGCCAACTCTTTTGAAGTTTCATTGTATTGTATCCTACTTATTGTATTCATCAGATTAAGAATAATGTCAGGAGGGACAGAACATTTTAGGGGGCCACATCTGGTCCATGGGCCATAGTTTGCCCATCACTATGTTAGAACATTGTCTTCCTTGTCCTGATTAAAGGTTCTTTCTTTCTAACTACTTGGTGGTTCTGTGTTTTTCAAGGTTGACAGTGGGGACACAATAGGGAACACACACCTTTAGTAGGTATCACTTTTTAAGCCATGATTTCCTCTGAGTATCAACCTAGCAAAATAATCTCTAGATTAAATAATATTAAAATTACGTTGCTTTATTTGGAATATTCCAATTTGCATTCAAAAATGATTGTACTAAGTGACAGTTTTAACAATATACATCAAAATACTTATAGAAGCTCTTTTTTGTGATAGCAAAGTATTGATAATATTTTAGGTACCTATGGATTTGATATGAGCTAAATAAATTGTAGCACCTGGAATATTACTACTCTGTAAGAAATGATTGGCATGAGACATTGTATCCCCAAATTATAGAAGTGCTTCAAGCCAAACTGTAAGCAGGGAAATTCCTTTGCTTCCTTGCATTCTTGTTAGTAACTAAATGTCAAAGATTCATGATAAGACCCTGGACATCAATGGGAAAGACCCTTAAGAAAATAATCCCCCTTGCATTCTCCCCTAAGTTTTGAGATGGACATAGATATGTGTGTGTGTGTGTGTGTGTGTATATACATATATACATATATATATGTATATATGTTCTGTTTATGCCACAAATTATCATCGGGTTGAAATCTAGGACATCTACATAAACTACCTTCTATGTCTTCAGGACATAAGATACTGCTCTGACTCCAGTTAGGTGGTCAACTCCCCTCCCTCCCAATTTTGCCTGAATTCATACCCTCCTCAATAAGTACCAGCTCCTATAAAGTATAAAAACCCCCAGAATTCATGCCTTTGAGGAAGCAGTCTACACATTTGAGCCTGTCTCCTGACCATTCAACATTACCTTCTAAGTTAATAAATTTCTCTTTTTATCTTTAAGTTAAGTTTTGGAGTCTTGCAGTATTGCAAAGGGTACCCATCCCAAATACCAGGGGTTCACCTCAAGCTCTGCCATAATATGATGAATATGATAATCACATTATCACAAAGAAACATGGAAATCAATATAAAAAGATAATGAATGGAGCATAACTGAGAAAAGAAAATATGCAGTAACTAGAACAATTTTAATGGAAAGAATAATCACAAAGCAATAAAATGTAAAGTTTGCAAATCAAAAGAATACATGTGTTACTAAAGAGATGTAAGAAGATAACCTCTCTGCTTCCCTTTGCAAAGAAAAGAGATCCACAAGTATTGTACATTGTAATGTTTTCAGATTTTTTTCCATTTGTATTATTCTGTTATGCTGATGTTCTTGTCTCTCTTTTTCTCTTTTTCTCTTTTTTTTTTTTGTTGTTCTCACAAATATATATTTTATTGGACAAATCTCATGGGGGAAGAGAAGGATACTGGAGGAAATTATAGTGACATAAAAGAAAATAACGACCAATAAAATTTAATTAACAAAAAGAAAAAGAAATGTGGTCAGTCTGAATTGAACTACTTTTAATTAAGCCATGGTTCTTTGTATTCATTGCTTCACTTTTAGGTTAACAATTAACTGCTTCAGTGGCCTGAGCAGGAGATCATCAACTCTTATGACCTTTTTGATCCTTAATGCATAGTTTCTTATCTAATAGCTTCTGAAATTCAACTATATCATCCTTAGAAGAACTATATACTATCTTCTTTTGAGATCCCAGTGCTCTCATTTTCAGGAAAAGCCACAAACCTGTTTTTAATCTATTGTGCAGCTATCTTTTTTTCCTTCCTTTTCTCCTCTGATAATATACTCTCACAAATACTACTGAAGCTTCCTTTCCCATGCCAGATGCACTTTTTCTCATTAAAGCTCCTTTCAATTTCTTTGAGGAGCAATGAATTCTCCCCAGCAACTTAGAGGGTAGTGAGACATTCTTCAAGTCTCTTCACATTCTCTTCTAGATGTGAGATCAGTCTACATACACTTAAAACACAATCCAAAAAAAAGCTCATATACAATATAAATCAGTACATAAATTCCCTAATCCATATGCTAGGTGAAATTTACATTCTTGTTTTTAAAAATAATTATTCCTTTACTAAATTTTTATTTAAACTGTAATTACCTGGTTAAAGTTTTAGAATGAATTATCACAAAGTAATAATTTGACAATCACACTCGGACTTCCTGCCCTTAGTGTCAGCAACTCCTCCATAATCACCCCAATCCTCTTTAGCCTTGCACCAATTTATCTGTTTCTCCAATTTGTCTCACCCACTAATTCAGCCTATTAATTTGCTTTCCCCTCTGATTATTCCCAATTACCTATCCTTATCTTGTCAACTACATGCTCCATTTCTTAACTCTTCCTTTTATGTTCTAGTCCTTTAATCTTTGTGCTATGATCATTATCTACCAGAAAGTTCCTTTTTTCTGCTATGTGGGTTAGGTAATGAGGCTGCTACTGCTGCTGCTCTTCTTCCTTTTTTTCCCACTGAATGATGAAAAAATTGGCTGGCCCTGGGACTGAGAATGAACCCAGTCATCCCTCTTAATCATGGCCCCAATTCCAAAAACAAACCAACCAACCAACAAACAAGCAAAATCGAATACCTACTTGAGCTATAACACCTACTTGGACCTCCTTTGAAGACTATTTTTTTTCAAAGTAAATACTTCAGGTCCCACATTATAATCAGCTAAGAGCATCAGTGGGAGTGCTGAGAATCAAGGTTTGGGACAGGTAGTGGATTGCCTTATTGCAAACCACCAGGTTGATCCCCAAACCCAACTACAAGCATCTTAACTGTAGCAATTTTAATACAGACTTTTGGAGTAGAATTATGACTGCTGCTAGCACCAGACTTGTCCTCTAGTGTATCCTCCTTAAAGGATCTAAAGTGCACTCCTTCTAATTGCAGGGCCTAGAAAGGACCCTGTATTGCCATTTTTATCACTTCCTCTCTAAGTCAGACATAAACAATTTTTATACCTATTGCCTTTCTTGGATGTGGTAGCCATTTCTCAGTCTCCTCCAGAATGGAACCTCATTTCCATCTCTCACAGTCAGCATGGTAGGAATGATAAGTGCTATCAAAAGTTGACAAGGCAGATGTTCAGGGAATGTGAGATCTGTCTGAGGTTATCTAGAGTCATCAAGGAAGCCAGTGTACTCCCTCCTCTAGGTGGGAGTTTTGGGGAAAGCCATTGTTTTTTTGTTTTTTGATCTGATAAATGCATGAATTCTTCCTCCCCAGTACCAGGTCAAGTTATGATATTTTTGACATAGTTTCTTAGTAGATTCTAAAATCATTCTTGGTTTCTGAAGGAATTAAAATAATCTGTCCCTGTGGAGATAAGTTCTTGAACTTTGGTGAATGTCCTCCAACCATAAGTCATCAATCCACCCTGCTAATCAGACATTTTTCACATGGAAGTGAAAAGAGCCTCATCTGAACAAATTAAATATTGTTTGAAAATGATTTCAGTACTACAGCTAAGTAATATTCCTTTTATTAACTTGAATAAACGAAATGATCCTCATTTCAATCTAAATTAAAACTGACCTATTTCAGATTTGCCCATTAATCCAACAAATTAAGTATTTGGTTCACAATTTGACTTAAGAATAGAAAGGATGCTACAAATACAGAGGATAGGATGATCAAATAGCTAGATAAAAGCATTTTAACACTCTTTAGCAAGACTTTTGCAGGTATTTAGAGAATTCTTTCAATGGAATAGAGAAAAAGGTTCTCACTAATGCAGAACCATTATTTCAGTGGTGCTATAAAAGGCTTCCAGAGATCAAGAAAATTTATCTCTATATCTATTATCCATACACACACACACACACACACACACACACACACACACAGAGACAACCTTCCTCCCCATATACATGGGAGGCAGATAGGTGGCACAGTGGATAAAACTGAAGTATTGGAGTCAGAAAATCTAGAATTCAAATCCATTCTCAGACACATGCTATGTGATGTTGGAGAAATCATAACTTCCATCTAAGTTTTCTCATCTCTAAAATGGGATCAATAATAGAACCTAGGAATGCATTAAAAACAATTAAGTCATTTTCTATCTATTAAAATCAAATATTCAAAAACAACCACTTAACCCACAACCTATTACATTATGTTAGTTATTAATTTTTGTCATATAATGACCAAATTCCATTCTCCTGTATATAAGAAGTAAAAGGATACCAAAAAAAGGTTTCACAAAGAATTGCAAACTCTTAACATATGTAGGAAAGAATATTCCAATCACTAATAAGAAGAGACATGCAAATCAAAATAACACTAAAGTTTCACTCCAAAACCAGCAAATTGGCAAAGATAAAGAAAGATGATGATGATAAGTTTTGGAAGATAAGCACATCTCAGTGCATTTTGGAGTGATCTGTCAATCAGTACAATTGTTATGGAAAACAGCTTAGAATTATGCCAGTAAATTGACTTTTCCATTGTTATTCTTTGAATTAAAGTTTTCAGTATTAGGCCCAGACCACAATAAGGTCTTTGAGAGGAAGAAAGTCCCTATAGAGGCTAAAAGAGTTATATCACCATTTTTTGAATATGTATGTAATAGCAAATTTCTAGAAACAAAGCAGAGACTTTTGTATTGGTGAATGTATAAATGAATTTCTATACTTAAGTTTTGGACAACATTAATGTGTGATAAGAAAAGGCAAATGAATGATAAATACACAATAAATAAATAAAAGCATGGAAATTCCTCTTATGATGCATAAAAAGTAAGCAGTCAAGAAAACAATGTACACATTGACTTCAGCAATGTAAATGGATAGAAAAATAACCATAAAATGTGCATTAATTACAAAGAACAAAGATGACTCCAAAGAAAAGCTAAGACAACATAACCTTATTGTACTCATTATGGAAATACAGAAAAATGGAACATTGCATGCATTTTTCAGGCTTTCAAAATGTACTGATTGATTTTGTTGCATTTTCCCTCTTTGGTTTTTAAAATCAATACTTTATGAAATTGCTCTCTTGCAGGAGAAAAAGGAGAAGAATAGTTACAAAATTCTCATGTTGTCAAAGGCAAAAGGTATTAATAATAGTGTACTTTAAAAAAAGAATATGCAGTTGAGTTAAAAATTTCATGAACTTCTTCAGAATTCTTTTCTAAGGGTAACTTTTAAGTCCATTAGGGTCAATAGGTATACTGAAATTCCTAAATAAATAGAAAGTTAAAACTAGTTAGAAAAAAATGGAAAAGATTAAGCAGGACAAATGCCCTAAGGTCACTATTTTCTTAATTACATCAACAAGTATTTCTTTAATTGAAGGAGGAAATTCTTCCATGTTTCTTAAGTAGGTCATTTGTTGTTCAGTCATTATCCATTCCTGTCTAACTCTGTGTGCCTCTATTTGGTATTTTCCTAGTAAAGATACTAAAGTGGTTTGTCATTTCCTTTTCCAGCTTATTTTGCAGATTAGATAAAAGGAGGCAAATCCAGTTTAAAAAACTTGCCCAGCATCACACACAGCTAATAAGTGTCTAAGGCCATTTTTGAACTCAAGGAGTCTTTCTGGCTCCAGGCCTGGCACTCTATCCCCTGACACCACCTTTTATTGAAAAATGCTAAATACTGGCCTTACCCAAGAAACTGTCTTTTTATTTGCCTTCATAGGAACTTCTTATGTAAAACTGGGATATCAGATTCTCCCATCATCAATGATTTTCCTTTACTTGTGTGACATAAAAGCCTCCAATATTTTATTATAATAATTAAGGGGACTATGAAGAGATTTTTTTCTTTCTCATTTTAATTGCTTTAAGCTATGATCATAAGTCTTTAAAAAGCTGTATTCTTCAACTATTCTTACCAACCAGCATAGGAACACTGAAATTCTAGGGAACCTGACAAGTTTGATACATTTTCCTGCTCACTATTTGCCATGTGACTAGCATAGACTCTCATTTTAAGTCAGTCAAACAAGAATGGGATACTATTCTGGTCCCATTTCCATGGAGATTAATTTTCCTTAATACAAATTACAAAATAAGATTCTCAGTCCTATATAGTTAATGTTTACCTGACATTTAACATGAAAAAGAGAACATTTAATTAACTTTGGAATTTAAATATTTAAGAAAAGATTCTAGGTTCAATGATAGTAAAGAATATATTAAGAAGGGTGATTAGGTTGCTTACAGAGCTTACATGTAAGTTAATAATAGAAAACATGAAATCTAGCTATCTATTTATGCTCATTTTAGTTTTGTGATTAAATACCTTCAAGATTTCAGGTACCTAGATTATATCCTGACTTCATCTGAATGTCTAAAATAAAATAAATTTGAAAGAAATTATATACCATATTCATACCCCCTGAGTACTGTGGAAGATGAAGGGTAATTTCGTGACAGAAGATATTTGGCTTTCAGAAGGTAAATTCTAATTTAACACAACAGAGAAAGAGAAGAAGCTAGAAAGATTTTTATTTCTTCCTCTTTTCTCTCCACCCCTATTAATAACCTAGAAGAAAGACCACATAAGAGAAATAAGAGATTCCTCCATAAGGAACACTTGAACTATGACAAAATGAGAAACATAAAGGTAAAGTTATATTTCCCATAGATCAAAATGAAACACTGGCATATGCAGAATATTTCATGGCAGTTATTGAAGTCCTTTATAAATGTACTTGATTTCCTGTCAATAATTTGCCTCTGTAAAGGTGTATCTCGCATAAAACTGACATTTACACAGAAAGCATCTTCATGCTAAAATGTTAATATACACATAGTGACATTTGCCAAACAACTTTTTGGAGGAAAGGGATGTGATTTTGATTTTATCTCAAAATATTTCAAAAATTTATTAGTCATTAGTTCCATTTGATCTCTGAGTTAAAGCTGAAAGGGACATAGGGAGTTATAAAATCCACAGACTCATTTAACACATGAAGGAACTAAGTTTTAGGGATGTTAAGTAAATGCAATCTTCCATTAAATTTTGAGTGCCTTGAGAATATGTCCCAATTTTTTTTCTTATTTGTTTCTCCAATGTTTAGCATAACTCCAGGTGCATAGCAAAGGCTTAATAAATGCTTGCAATCTAGATTTGAAGAGGTTTTTTCTGTAGTTTAAGAAATGTCAATTAAAATGTCTCTAAGTCATTTTTAAAAATTAAGGTGCACTCTAAATTTTATATCTCTGGTTTGATATGAATATTCCTAGATAGACAAGACCTGGGGAAATGTTTCATTATTCTCCTATCTGTTGACAATGAAAAACCTTCTGACAAGCTTTCCCCTTATCAACATGTATATAAAACATAATATATCTTTTTTTAATTCAGGTGCTTTCAATTTCTAGCATCAGGATGAAAAATGGTATATTTGAATAATGAATCTAGCCCTTGAGAAGACTAACAGAGATGCTATGATTCCCTCTATTAAACAAAGCTCACTTCAATGAAAAGTATAAATAATAGAAAATGAAAGTACCTTCCTCAAATGACAACTTGATTGAATTAATTGATTAGTTAGTGACACAAGACTTAGATATTAGAGCAGTAATCATGCCAAAAGAATCATCTGAATATATTTGACACTAAGTTCGAGTAACTAGAAAATAAAAAAAGGATTTATATAATTAGACAGACAGACAACTCTGACAGATGAATAATTAATCATTGGTAAAGTAGATCAAAAAAGCAACAATAAACCTACCTCTTCAATTTTATTGTACTGATATGTGGTGTTGCATTTAGCATATGACATTTTATGTTCCTACATAATGTAATCCTTTGAATAAGTAACAATTAGCAAACATCACCAGAGGTTTCAAGGATGTAGCAGCTTCCTATGGCAGTCAAATATATTCTAATGAGAATAGAAAGAAAACAATGATGAAAAGTTGCATGAAAAATAATTATTCCCCAAAATTATTTTAAACATTTCATTACAAGAATCTTGTTTGCTTAGAAATAACTATGAAATAATGAAATGATTATCTATTTCCCATTTTCTCTAATGCTCAACTTTCACAAATGAATGCCTTAATTAAAAATGTCATATATGTTCATACTTCATGATTTTCTTTTTAATTTTGTAAATGTAGGTCTTAACAGTTCCTCATTTTGTCATGGCATTGGCTTTGAGTTCTCTATTACAATGATAACAGAGTCCAAAGTTTCTCAAGTCCTACCAAGATGTCAAGTCTGACTACTGGTCAATAATGGAATTCAAAAATAAATAGCAGAGTTTTCTGATTCTTTTAAAATTTCATGGATAGTAGCATAGCTTTCAAGCTGCCCACTTTTTCTCCTTCACCATTTTCCCTCAAATACATCACTTATTGATGCTCTCTGTGATGCAAGAAGGGCAGAAAGAGCTGGGACACTTATGGATAAATTATCTCTGTAAAAAAGGCAGATTTTGACTCACCAAAATCAGGAACTTCCTAACAAATAAGGAAGGTGCAGTGTTCCTGGAAAACTCTTAGAGGATATTATAAAGGTAATTTAAAGTGAAGGAAAGATTGAATTAAAGGTTTTAACGTCCCTTCCAAGCCTTAGACCCTTTTTTCACCAGGGACACTTAGGGAAGTAATTGTACAGATATTTGAAGTCCATGGGAATTTTTACCATCTTTCCCCAAGTATTCATTTATAAGTATATTTTGCCTTTGTTTACAAATAATTATCATAGTTATCTACTTTTTAGTCAGAACTCTTTACTTATTTATGAAAAATGACTTCAATATGATTCAGTCACTCACCTCAAATTCTACCACTTTTAATGTAAACCATTTACAAGATGTCTTTTGTCAAAATTAAAAAAAAATGAACTAACATAATAATGCCAGTTTTTAAAAAATAATGAATACTGATTTCTTGTTGTAGATATACTGTAGTAAAGCTGAATGTTCAATTACTTTTGGACATTAAATTAAAGGTGTCACTTATCAGGTTGGTTGGGGATTATAAAATCATGGCATTATCAAAGATTTCTAATATGCCAGGTTTAATAAAATCATCTTTATAAATCAATATCAAGACTTTATTGAAACATATTAATTTTCTTGTTTGAGATATTGCTGATTTTGCAAACCTGAAATATTTAGATGATTTATCACTTGGAATTTGTTTTTATACACTTTTAGTATTGAAAGGCAATTTTCACTTTAAATTCATATGAAGGCAAAATAATTATTTAGTCTTTTAATTGTAGACAGATTGGCACCTTTGACTTTGTTCTTCTTTTCTTTAAGTGAGCATCTATCAAGTTATCTATTGGTTGTACCACCCACCCTACCTTATTCACAATATTTTAATGATGAGGCTTAATGAATGGGATAAGTAGTTTAATAAGAAACTTCCTACTAGACTTTGTTCATTCCTCTAAAATGTATGTGTTTCTGTTCAAATGAACTTTAAAATATCAGACAGAAAATCATATTAGACCATTCATAAGATTCATGTACAAAAGTCTAGAACCACATGGAATTTTCGAGTTGTTAAGTGACCTCAAGTCCCATCTAATCCAAATTATATCCAAAAAACGAATCCCTTCTATAGTTCAACCAGCTTTTGATTTAAGACATGAGGGATAACTCATTATTTCTTGAATAAACTAATTGAACTTTTGTATAGCTTTCCTTGTTAAGAGGATATTTTGTTATTATTTTGTTTTCCTTGTTTTTCCATTGATCTCAAAATTAATTATTTTATATAAATATCATTCACTATTTCTAGTTGTGTTGAATACTCTAAACCTTGTTTCTAACCTAGGACTTCTGATTCATAAAATTTCCTTCCATCATATAAACTCTGACCATGATTAATTACACTTCTTCTTGTCCACCTTCATACTATGCCCCTTTGAACACATCCTTCTGTTTTTTTCTGTTTTTTTCCTTTTTTCCTTTGGCCTACCTTCTCTGAATAGCTAAAGAAAAATTAACATTGTCAGTAACTTTTTAGGAAAGGATATTTTAATCAATTGCCCTGAAGTTCTACTCATCATTCTTCACTGAACAAAATACCATTCCTCTCTCAGATATCTTCCCACAATGTCTGCCACATAATAATTACTTATTAGTTTCTCGTTTATTAATTCATTAGCACACTAATTATTAGGTAGCAGTTATATATATGTATATATATATGTGTGTGTACATATATGTGCATACATATATATATATATATATATATGATAATTATTTTGGAGGCAGCAGCAAGGTAAATTGATTGTTTTTTCTTTTAACCTACAGTGATGTGTAAATTACTTGACACAAAGTATATAATTTTGATATTCTTCCATTTCCTTTCTTGTTTATATCTGGTTTATTCTTTGATTTAATTCATTAACTTAGTGCAGAGTCCAGGTAAGCTTCACTCATACATAAATGAAGAAACTGAGTCCAGGAAAAAGAAGACTTTCTTTTTACCACCAAAGGACACAGTGACACTCAAGTCTAGAGTTTAGGTCTTTTGGCTCTCATTCAGAACTCTGCATAGTATGCTATTAGGTTAGGCCACCCAGCAAAAATCTTTCCTGGGCCAGGAAAAGATGGATAGCTAGATACTGATGTTGTTGATGATGATGTTGATGTTGTTGATAATGATATGGATGTTGACTCCTGTGTCCAATAGTACAGTAGTTGGAATGATGAAGTTAAATATTTCAAAGATCATTTAGGTACACAAGGAAACAATAATAGTCACCAAAAAAGAACATTAGACTGACCAGTCAAAAAACAAAAGACATGGAGAAATAAAAATCTATTAAAGGAAAAAGCAATCCAATCATTCCTCAGAATTTTAAGAAAGACTCTATGAGGGACCTGACAGTTTGAGGCATTGTTTTCTTATTGTTCCATATTCCTAGGTTCTTTGCTGTTAAAAGTTAGGATAATTTAGAAAATGTTAATTGCTTCTATGAAGAAAAAAAAGATTTATCATGACAAGACATTGCAAGCATAAAATTCTTCACAAAGATAATTAATAAAAAATAAAATCACTTTAAAAACCCAAGGTTATACCATACTTTTCAAAGAAATATAGGTCATTATTAAAGTGTAAAACATCCACTCCTCCAAAAAAGCATTATCAGGATTTTTTTCCTTTTTTTTTTAACTTCTTCAAAGATTGAAAGTCTTCTCTCCTGTTAAAGGATTTGTTAATTCTAATAAACCATATACTAATAATATAATATGCTCTTTCAGAATATAACAATTAGACCTCTGATTTCATAGGTATATGATAATAAACTCATATAAATGTAGGTCAATAACTTCCCAAAACATATAGGCTTAGTCAGTTGCCTTGAGGACTGAGACTTTAAATGCCTTTTCCAGAGTCAAATGGAGAGGAGGTATGTCAGAGCCCAACCTTGAACACAAGTATTCCAGGCATTAAAGCCAATTCTTTATTCACAAGTTCAGATTGCCTCTCTGTGGTTTTATAATCAAGAATTAAATAATATGTAAGATCATGAATTCAGTAGCAAAATGTATAAAATAAATTATTTCAAAAAGTAACATTGAATATGTTAAAGGGACTGATACAAAAGTTGAGAAGCTTAGTATATGATTCGAATTTAAATATTTTACTCTGAGTTGATTTCCATTCAACAGTAAATGCATTGAAATTCTGAAAAGTCATTTAAATTTCTTGTAATCAAAATTATTTAATACCTTCTGATAATCTCTATTCATATTTTGTTAAGAATTTAATTCCAAGTAGGGATTTTTAAGGTACTTAATTTGTCCCTATTCTATGTTTTTATTTGTTTTTAATCAAAAGTCAGTGTTCCTTTAAAAAGAAAAAAGATGATGTTGGATGATATTCTTGAATAGCTAAGGATTCTGGAGGTAACACGGGGACTCTGGAAATTGTAGTATCATTGTAACATGTGTTAAGAATGTAGTCAATTCAGGTGATTATTAGAAAAGGCATAAGATTATAGTTTCTTTGTATTTTTACTTTTCTGAAAAAGACTTATTAGGTTATAATCTGATCTCTTAAATGAACAAAACTTATGCAGAAGAAATTAAATTTTTATTAATCTTAGGCATTTGCTTTAGTTTCGCAATGTATGTTTCCAATGCTTCATTATGCTCTGAGAATGACTGATTGCTAAAAATTATGATGGTGAAATTAATTATCGGCCAGATCCTATAAACCAGATCCTATAAAATCTTTGAATATGAGCAAGATGGTGGACTTTGAATCTGTACTCACAAACTCAATCTAGCTAATGGATTATTTATTAAGTAATAAGTATTATATTTTAATGATTATGAACCATGAAACAGAAAAACAAAATAAACAAAAATGACAGTCGGTTCTGTAGGCCTTTATTTATTTTATTTTTATTTTTTTGTAGGCCTTTTCTAAAATTATTATTTGAAAAGGATATTATGGAATGCCAGAACAGGGGGTTAACCAAGTCAGATCATTTTTAGAGCTTTAATATTAATTCTATGAATATAAAATTATTTTTTCTGCCCTCAATGAAGTGACATAATTAGAAGAGTTGAACTATGTTATTATTGAGATATCGTTATATACACTAGATTCAGAGTCAACATCTTTCTTTAAAATATAAGTTCAATAAATTTCTGCCTATGGGAACTCAAATACCATTTTACCTTTTGGGGACCAATTTTTATCAAATTGTAACAAATATAAATAATTATTTCCTATGAATCCTATATATAAATTGTTTTATATATTTCTTTGCATATTGGCTCCTCAATTAGATTAAAAGCTCTTTGATATTAGAGATATTTTCCATGTTATTGCTTTGACAACAATTAACAGTGTCTTGCACACAGTAGGAGTTTAATAATTGCCAATTGAATTGAATTATTGAGTTTTTAATAAATTACTTCTAATGTCCCCATCAAATAAAAGTCTAATATGTCATGAATGTGTTATGTTATAGTGAAAAATGAAATGGGAAGACAGGTCAGTTAATCAATAATAATTTATCTTGCCATTATCAGTACAAGACAAATTTGTCAAGGTCTCTAGCATTGTCATTGTAAAAGGTCTTTTAAATAAAAAAAGTTAACAGAAATACCATTTACAAGTTACCCTGAATCAATTGGGGAATTGCTGAACAAATTGTGGTATCTGTTGGTGATGGAATACTATTGTTCTAAAAGGAATAATGAACTGGAGGAATTCCACCTGAACTGGAAAGACCTCCAGGAAGTGATGCAGAGTGAAAGGAGCTGAGCCAAGAGAACATTGTACACAGAGACTGATACACTGCAATGACCCAGGACAATTCTGAGGGATTTATGGAAAAGAACGCTACCCACGTTCAGAGGAAGAACTACAGGAGTGGAAACACAGAAGAAAAACAACTGCTTGAACACATGGGCTGATGGGGATATTATTGCACACATAGATGCTAAATGATAACTCTAGTCCAACTATCAATAATATGGAATTAGGTCTTTATCAATGATACATGTAAAACCTGGTAAAATTGTTAGTCAGCTACATGGGGTGGGGGGATTTAGGGGAGAGGGAAAGAACATGAAAAATGTACCTATGGGAAAATATTCAAAATTAAATAAAAATTAAAATTAATAAATAAAAGACAAAAAATAATAAAATTATTTATTTGATCACCAAAAGCAATTTACATTGGTTAAGTATACTCATATAAGGCAAGTTAGATTCCTGTGGATCATATACAAACTCACAAACAGAACTTGCTATTTCCTGGTTTTCTTTATATATGAGAGAAATTCTTAGGCTAGTTACACAACTTGTAAATTTGTTAGAAAGAAAAAAAGGAAGTAATTTTAGCTCTTTTCCACCTGATAGGGTACTTGGGAAAATGCTGAAAGTATGGGATTAGAGCAGGCTTCCTACTCAGCCTGGCATGATGAAGGATATTCATTCAGTGAGTGAAAATATGTACAAAATTTTTGAAGGAGGTAGCTACTTAGTTATTGGGTATAGTCAAATAACAGTATCTGCAGGGTTGTAAGAATTTTTCACAAGGACACTGGTAATCTTTTCAAGGATTTTCTTACATATTCTTACATGAGAAAAAAAATTCATGAAATTTGAATTCAGAATTTACTTTTCCCATATAGAAAATAAGGGAGATAATCTATTCCAGGATTTTCCTTTACAGTTTGTTTATTTGTATTATTTCGAGTCATTCTAGCAAATACTTCCAAGCTGACAGACCTTCAGTCTGATCAGTTGGAGGGGAGAAGAAATTTTGAATAATAAAACTTTTACTATGGTTAAAATATACATAAGTATATATAAATTTCTAAGTCTTATTTTCTCTCTTTCCCACTATCAATTCTGATCACATTGAAATGGTACTGAGACAAAAGGCAAATTAAAATAATCAGAAACTAAATATATGACATAGAGAAATGCTTTATTTTCTCCATTGGAAATTTCTTAATTATGCATATTTCAGAATAATGAGTTTAAATATTAAAATTAATACTTATAAGTTAGGAGAATTGAAGTACTTTGAAAGTGATGAATCTCAATTCTGAATTGTGCTCTTAATGTTTGGAATTTGAAAGAGAGAAGCTTTATGTTTTGAATATGAAAATCATATTCAGTATTTGCAAAGTGTCTCTCCATCAGATTTAATAGGGTTAGATATATTACTTGATCTTGGGAACTCTAGAAAGTATTTATTCCAATAAAATCTTAATATCCAGATAGTTGAAAATAGAAATAGAAATTTTTTTAAATCTTATATCCTGTTGTCAATTATATAAGATCAATAATCTCATGTTCTTTAATGATCATAGACTTGGCAAATAGAACAAATTATGAGTTAGTGATTAAAGATTAATTTAAAATACAAATTCTATAAACATATTACTAATTACAATACTTAGAGGGTTTTGATATTGTGAAACATTAATGGCTTGAGTCTTGGAAAAAGTGAATTAAGGTTTGAGTGAGTTTTCAGAGTGATGCCCAAAATGATCCCATTTTAGAATCTTGTCAAAGTTAAATTTCAAAAAATGCACTAAATAATTTAGACTGAAATTACAGTCAGAAATGAAATCTTTTTACAGAAACTCTGCTCTGAAAAATTCTCATGATATTCTTAACTTTCAATTGAGAAAAGAAAAATTATGCTTATCTATTGTTTGTGAAGGTCCATCTTGAAGATTTTTCAAACTTCTATTTAAATTCTCATATTTCACTTTCAGGTTGCTGTCTAATGTTATTTAGAAGTAAGTTTTCCTGTTAATTATTTTTGGATTCGAAGGACTTCTGAATTATCTGATATCCTGCAATGTTATAAATTCACCTAAACAGTTACTATAAGCCTAGTCCTAGCTGTAACCAGAAAATCATTCATTATTAGCTTAATGAATGGCTAACATGTGATTTTTAGGAATATAACAGTCTTATTTAATAGCAAGAATTTAGTCCCAGGCAAAGGTCTGTGTATATAACCAGATTAAGAATGTAGTTCCAGGATAATACCTGAGTTAAATAAAGTGTGTGTATTGCTAGAGTAATCATGTATGTGTTATCAGATTAATCATGGATGTGTTATATTAATTACATAAGGGAATTATTTTAATTATAAGTGAGTTACTATATTGATCATGAAATGTGATTTCCCCATTCAAAAATGTACTCTGGACAAGTTAGCTCACACAGAAAGTAGTAATTGTGCCTTACCCGTTTTCCAAGAGGCTTCTTGGAACTTATTCAAAGAGCTGCACCAGGGGCTCCTATACATTTTATAGCCAATCCATTTAGAATTCTTAGGTTCTTGAGATGTCTTTAAATTTGTCATTTCTTTCCATCTAACTGATTAAATATTGCTTTAACTTCATGTTTTCATCTGACCATTTGCTACTGCTATCCTGTGCTGAAACTTGTGTTTCTTGTCTCGCTTATGGAGGGAACGCCATTAATTCCTTTTTTCTTACATTACTAGCCTAAAAGATGAGGTTTAGTGAGTGAATGTGATCTCTGCAACTAACTGTTATTTTGAGTAGATGTTAGAAATTATCCTTTGTGCTAATTGATATTGATATTTGAATTCATTATAAGACATTACTACTTGAGCTAAAAAACTGATAATTTTATTGAAGATACTTCTGTGTTCCTTACAGGCATGATGTTATGAGGCTATAGGACCCCCCAAAAGGACATCATCAAAACATAGATGGCTCCTCTATTTTAAACCCAACTGGATCACTTTGTCATTTCTATGCCTCTCTCTACCTTCTGCTTTAGATTAAGCAAGGAACTTATTTATATCTCCTTTTTTCCTTCTCATATAGCAAACTCAGTATAAATGCATGAGTTTTTCTTTTACAAGTGGCATTTGAAGCATTTTCCTACAAGAACTTGACTCATCATAAAGCTCGCTCTCTCTCCAGTTAATTCTTTTTAGCACAATAGTATTCTATCACTAGCAGATACCACAATTTGTTCAGCCTTTCCACAATTGATGGGCATACCTTCGTTTTCCAGTTTTTTGTCACCACAAAGAGCATGGCTATAAATATTTTTGTACAAGTCTCTTTCCTTTTGATCTCTTTGGGGTATAAATCCAACAGTGCTAAGACTGGATCAAAAGGCAGACAGTCTTTTAGTGCCTGTTGGGCATAGTTCCAAATTGCGATCCAGAATGGTGGTTCAATTCACAACTCCACCAGCAATGCATCAATGTCCCAATTTTGCCACATCCCCTCCAACATTTATTTTCAGAAGGCCTGTTTTTAAGACAGTGCACCCAGACTTTCTCTGACCAGAGACTTGCTAGATATAAGACAACTATGTTGGACAAAGATAATGTTGCTCTCAAAAAGTGTTCTATTTTTAATTCTGCTGTGGTCCTAACAGAGCTTCCTTTATCAGATTAAATGTTTCTTTTACATGACTAAGCTTGTTGATATGGCTGGGATACCCTGGCAAGACCTCACTGATGTCCCACTTCCTGATCCAGACTCAACTTCTACAATGATGCCTCTTCCTTTATAACGGATTGCTATCTGATATACTGATGTTGCAGTAGTTTCTGATTCAGACCTTGTCTGGTCTGCTTCCCTTAGTTCTTAAGTAGCCAAACACATTGCTGTCACCCAAGCAAGTAGAATGTCTGAAGGCAAAGCTGTGAACATCTGTATAAACTGTTATAAGTAATTTACAAATTAGAGATAGACTTATGATAGTAAGAAGACAGACCAAGCTAAAGACCTGGCTGAGTGTGAACGTTTAACTCAGAATGTTCAAAGAGGTTTGTCCCCAGAGGTTTGGCAGCAGTTGAGAGAAAGAGAGTTGCCTGGGAGTAGGTTGGTAGAGGTGGCATCTGATCAACTAAGCCTGAGGATTATTTTTGGGATCTAAAGAGAAGGATTTTTGAGCTTCAATCAAGACTTAGGTTGAGTGGGTGCTTTCCTATTGTTGGTGGACAGCAAACAGGAAGCCCTTTTACTCCCTAACACTCTTTGGATTTACTTGCTGTGGCAGGAGTGTTCTTGTGTCCTAAATACATCTGGAGGTCATCATGAACATGATTAGTGAGATTCCCCAAATCCCCTGTCTCTCTCCAGCTCTGTCAGTGCTGGCTGTTTTTTAGATATAGCAGTGTAGCCAATCGCAAGCCAACATTCTTTTGGCAGTTGGTAACAGCCTTGAGACTTTAGAAATCCTCTCCCTCCTACCCTATCCTTATCAAAACATTAAAAACCTTTTATAACAACTTCCTGATAGTCTCCCAGCCATCAAGAACCCACTGAGTTTTAACTGTTTCCCTGGCTGTAGTGATTTTCAGTTACTGTTTGTTTACCCCAGGTAAGTTACATTGTGTTTCCTCTCCCTGTGCAGCTGTGTAGCTGAACTGGTGTGTCTTATTCATTCCCAACCTATTTCCCCATTCCCTTGAGTTTTGATTAGTACTTTGTTACCATTCCCTCTGTGTGCCTATTTTATTTTTTCAGACTCCAGGTACACTTTTGGTCTTTGTCATTCCACTGGTATGCTCTAGATAAAATACAATTTCTTCACATCCTCTGGAAATATGATAGTCAATGCCAACCTTATTTGTGATCTTCTGGAGGCTATCAAACTTCCTCATTCCCTCTCAATTATTCACTGCTCAGCCCATAACAGGGAAAATGATTCAGGATCTCTTGGTAATGGAAGAGGTAAAGTAGCAGCCAAGACCACTGCATCAATGGTGTTACTTTTCTGCTCCCCTTCATACTTCTCAATGAAGAAAGGATATTTCACTTTCTTTTCAAGAATAAAGGAGATGACAACCCAATCCACAATGAGGAATAGGATGAGTCTTAGAAGACAAAGTTTAAAGCTAAGTAGGTATCACAGAAATTAATATGCCTCTTCTGCTTAAGATATTTTACTATCTAATTTGTCTTTCAGCTCAAAAAAGGGCCAATTTGGTACTCAGGCAATAGCTGACATAATCAATTTGGGTTGATTCTGGCATTTCCTTTATTGATACATTTATATGTACTTTTTGCCACACATGTCAAATTTAAACCAACATGATTTTAAAAGGTTGCATTTGGTGGACTCCCAAGTGACAGCATCTTTATCAAAACTTTCACAGGTCTGGACATACTCAACTGGCCTAGGAGGAACCATTCCAGGTACTGTTGATAATCCTAAATGATATTAAGGTAGAAGGAAAAGATCTTGGACTCATCACTTTCATATTAAGACTGCTCAAGCTTCAGAGAGAGGACAAGATGAAGAAACGGCTTTATAAGCTCCCTATGCTCTGTCTTCTCTCTCTTAGCTCTAAACTAAGTTATGTCCTTTTCATAGAAGCGTGTTATAAAAAATATTGCCCACTGTGCCACTACACCCAGGCAGTGGGCTATCTTTTGTGAACCCACATCCAGGTCCCTTCATGGGAGTCTGGAGAGCAGTGATTGCTCTTTCCCTTGGGTAATGCTTTACTTGTTAATGAATCAGATGCTGACTCCATTAGGCATAATATCCATTGCATCTGAAAAACTATTTAGATAATAGTCATGTGTTGTTGCAAAGTTTCCTTTCTAGGCTACTCTATACTATCAGTACCTGTTTTCTTCATTCCTGCCTGGAACAAGCATTCAGTCACCCCCATTTAGCCCATCTAAATATCAGCTTTCTGTGGTTACTTTCAAGGGATACTCTTTACTGTAAAAACCCTCAAGAAGAGAACATAGCCACCACCTGAGACAAAAACTGTCAACCCAGCAACATCCATCACAAGTGGTACTTAAAACTTCTATGCCCAAGTCTCAAATGACCTTGTGAGTATAAAATCCCCTGAACCCCTCTAGGATTGTTTTAGTAATGACTTAATCAAGATATGCCTGGAGCACAGTTAAACAATGTTATCATAAGCCAAGTGAATGTCAGCATCTTTTATTATTTACCCTTACTATTTGATATAACTCTATTCCATTCATATCAGTATTAGTAAGTTTTTCTTTATATTGTCATACTACATCAGCATATTATAGTTTAGCTCTTTAGATATTGACATAATTCACAATTTGTAGTCTAGTTCTGTTACCATTAATATACTTCTCACTTAACATTTTCCTAACATTTCTCCACCCTTTTTTTTCTCTCTTATTGGAAGTTTTATCTCAAACACCTACATCATCAGATTTTACTTGATGCCTGAAGAACTATAAGAGATCTGACCCTTAAAGGAAGTCTATCTTACTCTGCTACTGATACTTGAAATTGGACCTGATTTAGTGCCTGTATCTGACTTTGTACTTTGAGCATCAATGTATTTTTAACTGAGTTATAAGGAATAATAAATTTTTGTGTATAAAAAGAGCCCACTCACAAGGCTCGAGATTTTTAGTCTTGACCAGAATCTAGCTTTATTTTGAGATTAACCCTCTCTCCATAAACCTATTTCTTTTTGGCTTAGAGATTTTCTTTCCTTTATTGGATTTTCTGCTTATCAATAATTTTCACTACATCCTCTGGCTATTCTATTTCCTTTCTGCTTCTTCATTTGTAATTATGTGCTTTGGCAAGAGAATGCCTTCTCCAGTTTTGCCTTGCCTATAGAAGAATGCCCTCTATAGAAATCTCTGCTATAGTTAGTTTTTAATAAGCAACTCCTCAATAATTTGAGGAAGAATTGAAGAGGGGATCATAACTTGAAAAACAATAATTAATTACTTAATCAATGCATGAATTGTGATTTTTATAATTTTAAAAAAATGTTACAGTGATTTATAGTAAAAATTTAGTCGCAGGCAAAAGTTTGTATATGTAACCAGTTTAAGAATGTAGTCCTAGTATAATAGCTGAGTGATAATTTAAATTTGTGTATTGTTAAAGTACTGTTAAATGTGTTATATTAATAATTTGTAAGCTACTATGTTAATTATAATTTTGTAAAATCATTCAACAATACACTCTGGGAGAACTAGCTCATGCTGGAAATAGAGGATTTTCCAAAAGACCTAGTGCTCTAGAAGGAGCTCCTCAGAGTTCAGTGTTCTAGAAGTATTCTTTGGGATCTCTTGGAGACCTCTTGTGGGGCAGGGGTGGGTTGGGCATTGAAAGGAAACTAAAATTATGTGTGTTTTGCAAAACAGTCTCAAATTTTGAATTTGGAGGAAATCTGCAGACTTCTGGCCTTGTGATTTCTCTGTCACAATAAAGCCAAGTCTTTATCTAGAAGGGTTTCCCAGCATCTTATATTTAAAACACAGATCCTCAATTCTTTGAAGAAGTAATTTTAATGTGAAAATAGCTAGCTCAAACATTGACATTTGTGAATATCACACCAAATGTTTGTTTATGTTTCTTTTGCATCTTGTATCTAAAAGTCAAATTTTCTATTCATCAATGATATTTTTATCAGGAATACTTAAAAGCCATATATTTCTTATACATTCTTTTTTGTTTTGTTTTGCCCTTGAAGTATTATACTTATTTGAAGTGGTGGATTATTCTTACTTGCAATCCTAGCTCTTTTGGCTCCTCGAATATTATATTCTAAATCTTCCTCTCCATTAACAAGCTACCTACAAGACCTTAAGTCATACCTACTATGATTCCATAATATTTAAATGATTTATTTCTATTTGTCTGGAGAATTTTTCCCCCTTTGAACTAGGAGATCTAAAATTTGGTCATAAGATTTCTAGGAAATCTCATTTGGGGATCACTTTCAGATTTTCATGTATTTCTGTTGTATCTTCTGGCTTTAGTAGGGATCAAGGTGGTAAGTAGAAGATTCCTTCAATTTCTATTTTATCCTCTGCTTCTAAGATACTATAGCAGTTTTCTTTGATTATTTCTTCAGATGGGATGCCTTGTTTCTTTTGTCATGATTTTCAGCTAAGCTGATATTTCTTAAAGAATCTCTCCTCAATCCATGCCATTTGTTTTCTCTAAGGAGATATTTCACATTTTCTTCATCTTTTTCATTCATTTGACTGTTTTGTATGAGTTGTGGGGAAAATGTAGCTCATAATCTTCAGGTTTCTTTCTTTTTTTGTTTTTTTGTTTTTACTTTTCTTTTCAGAACTAATTCTAGAGTTTTCAAAGTTTTCAGTGCTGGTAAGATGGTTTGAACTGGAAAGAGGTGTAGTAAATACAGTTCTGGTCTGTTCCTTGACTTTTACCAAGGAAGACTCTCTGATCACTTGAGATTTTACTCAGTAATGATCCTCTTTCTAATTTCATCTTGCTGTAAAAATGTAAGGTAGAAGTGGATATTGAATCCATTGCTTCCTAATAAAGCATATAGACCAGAACTTTTTGATGAGAAATGCTTATACTGATGGAATTATCCTTCTTTAGATGCCCTATTAACTCTCTAGGCCTATGTGATGGAAAATAGCTCAGAAGAAAAGCTGAAGAATTAAAATAAAAAGTGATTCAATGTGAAAAGGATATACTTCTATTGCTATAGTTGAAGGTTCTGTCACAGTGCCTGATATATAATGAGTGCTACATAAAGTTTATAATTATCATTAAGTTGTTAAGGGAGGAATTATTTTCATTATAATTTCCTAAGCTATTTATTCAGCCTTGACAAGTATTTCCTTCCTTTTATCAATAGCATCAGCATTGATTGTTTTTCATCTTTATTATTATTTTGCTCATTCATTTATTCTCTGTTCCACATCTTTAAATCTCTAATTAAAGCTAAATATAAAAGAAAGAATTAAAAGCTACATTGTATCAGGATTTACTCTAATACTGAAGAATTCAAGATGAGTTTGATTATTACTCTATTATTAACCACATGCCATTATTATATTTATCTATTCATCTATTCATCTATCAATCTATGTATGTATCTACAGTCCATAAGTTCCTCCAAAGAGAATATAATTAAATGTATTTGTCAAAATGAACTTAAACAAAAATATAAGGCTTTTCTTTCCAAAAATTTATGTAAAAATGTGCTTTTGATGTATCTGAGCCTCATTATGAAACACTTTTATTTCTCAAGAAAATACTTATTTGCAAAATATTTTAATGAGTTTGTTCTCAGGATTACTTTTTGTTTGGTTGGGGTTTTTTGAGTCTAAATGCATTTTAGTGACTTTTCACACAAATTTTTCCAGTAGGCAATTATTTGGCTCAGTTAAGAACAATTCAGGGCTCAATTCTTTGAACAAAGAGGAAATGTCTGTCAGTTCCTGCTGAATCATCAACATCATTCATCTTTATACCCTATTATCTGAAATGGTACAAATAATTTCATTTTCAAATTTGCAAATTTTTTCTGGACCTGAAAGATTTAATCTCTTTAAAATTTTAATATGACAAGGAATGCTGGTCAGAGGAGTGACTTTTTCTCAGTGACTCTTGGTAATGGCAGTTGAGTTAGAGGAGTTAACTGGATGAATGAAGAGCTTGGAAAGGTGTGTTGTCTCCATTCAACAAGAACATCTAATGAGCCAAGAAAGCTCAGGTTGAGACTTGAATTACTATCTGTATGGTGGACATACAGATATATTCATCTCAGGTAATAGGGATTCCTTTCTTAAGTTTCAGTTTTTCATTGCTTCTATCCTCAGTTCTAGCTCTGGATTTCTGCAAGTTTCAGTTCTTCCAAGGTGGTATGTTGTCAGGTGAGTTGGGAAATGTGAAAGTCTCATCTGACTTATAATTCGGTCTCCTCCAAGGACTGATGATGGATTACAGGTCTCAGATCACTGTAAATTCCCTTGTTCTGAGGCCCAGGACCAATCGAGTCTTGGCAGGGACTCTGGGCTTATACCAGTCTGTCACATTGTGAACTGCCTTGCACTGGGGTTTAGGACCTCACTATAGGTTTGTACTAGGGCTTAGAACTTCAAAGGGTATGCATGAGTGATCTGCTGGTTGTTTAAATAGTGTCTCAGATTTTCAAATTTGGCTTGGGATCAGATTCTGAACCTGGAACAGTAGGTATGCAATAATGGGACTCACTTTTGGTTTGAGGAGATATTCCTTGTTCCTCACCTTCCTGACAGCTGTACTCTCCTCTCACTGCAGTGAACCATACCCTCTCTTCCTAGTCTTCAAGCAGTTTTCTTTAGAAAAGTCACTTTACTTTGTTGCCTTGTTGTTTTTGTCACTCATTATTTGTTTTAAAGTATTATTTTAAGGTTGGTTGGAGAGGATTTTCAAAGTGATGTTAGTATGGTTCCATCCTCTATAATTCCTATTGTAATTATGACCTATATCACTGATTCCTGGTTGGGTATGTTATGAGGAAGAGAGGGTTATAGTAAGAGATGATGGTCTGCTGAGGACAGATGCATGGAGAAAGATTCTGGAATGTTGGAAAAAAGTTTGAGCTGGAACTCAGCAGCTGTTGGTCTCTCTCTCTCTGGGGTTTTACTGACTGTAAGCACCTGGAAGGGGTGGGCTGCCAAATACCTGGTAGAGTTCCTATACCTGCCCTTTCTACTGAGACCTGTGTTTCCCTTGGAAGAAGATCTTTGAACCTGAAACTAGCCTGTACCAACATCCAGCTATCTGCATGTGTCAGTAAGTGTAGGTCTGAGTCCATCTGAACTTGGGATCATTCCCTTGGGTTCCGGTCTTATCTGCCACAGACCAATACCTCTAATAACAATCAAGAAAATTTTGGTTAGTGTAGGGTAGTTAGATTATAGGGTTTGTGGTTTAATGTGAGAGAGGAGAAGGCTTTAGAGTCAGGGGTACCTAGCTGGTAAATAGTGTTAGTAATTCCCTTTTCCCTTCCAAACCTCTCTTAGAATAAATTACAAATTCCAGTGACTTTTGCTGTTCTGTGATTGATTGGTCTGTGTATTGGATCCTTAGACCAGGCTCTGACCTGGTCAGAGTTAACTGTTGACCTTCAACCCACAATGTAACATCCTTGTTACTGGCCCAAAGTAATTCAGTTAATCCTATCTCTAAAAATACCCTATTAAAGGCATGGACTATTGATTCCCAACTAATGCCCTGGACATCTTTGCTATTTCTTAAGCTCACTGCAATGAATCTAGTCTTATCATTTATTAATAAATAAAGATGTCAGAGTGATGATAGCATAGTTAGAAATCAAGGTAAGATATGTTGAGATGAAAGAATAAAGGCAAACAGAAAGCTAAACAGATTTTATGATGCCTAGTAAAACTCGGTTGAGATGTAGAAGACTAGGACTTTATTCTAAAAGCATACAGTGATACAAGAAAAAGAAGGACATATAAAACTGCTTTAGAGCTAGCTCTTATATCCAAATATGAAGTGTTCAGTTTAAGCAGAAATAAGTCAGAAATGGACAGATCAGAGACTTATTTAGTATTTTGCTAATTATGTGGATGAGAAATTGATTGAAAATTATAATAATGATTATAATAATATAGATTAAACATAAAGATTATTAATCACAATTTTATGTAGTTTTTATAAATTTACCAACCTACTCTTTAAGAAAGATCAATAATACCTAAAAAAATCACTGAAAAATTCTTTCATGTATAAGACTTTAAATTTTGACTTATCAATTACTCTATAGTGTACTTTACCTAAAATGTGATTACTCAAATGATAATCCAAACATATTGATGAAAAATTAAAAGCTTTGTGGTATGTTTATGGGAAATATGGAACATATATAATTTTAATATATCCATGATATTGTTTGACATTTTAAGAAAAGTAAATATATTTTGCTTAAAATAAAGCAATTTTTGGTTATATTGATACCTCAGTTCACATGGATTTACAACTACACCTCAAAATATATAATGGAGTTTGTCTAGAAGTTATACAACTTTTGTTACACAACTGTAACAAATTTAGTTAGAAAGCATAAGGCAAACAGTATAATCTAATAAAAAATAAATCTCTACATTACATAAACTATGACTACAATACAGTAAGGACAATGTGACATTGGGATAGTAACCACAGTAATGATCTCTTCAATCTTTTGAAGATTAAAACATCAACAACTTTGTGATTTATTGTCAAAGGTATTTTAATAGTAGAATATATGTTACAAATTGAAAAAAGAACATAGATTCAGAAAATATTGTTTCACAAAACATTGGCATGACAGAAAAAAGAATCAGAGGATTTTAGAAATCGAAGTGGGTTTTGTTTATCTTCTGGTTTAACCTATAAAAGAGAAAAAAGAAATTATTTTCAATATTCAAAAATGATCCTCCCATCCCAATTTTTTTAAGCTTTAGCATGTATTAGTGTTGCTCTTTGTCAAAGGCTTACTGATCCGTAGTTAAAATCATATATTTTGGATATGTTTCAATAGTTAAATTTCCTTTTTAATATATCTTGTAAGTGGTTATCCAACTCTAGCATCCCAAATATTTATAGGAAAAAAGATAAATACTGAAAAAGTCTTATGATACTTAAAAGATTAAAAGACATAGATAACTAGAATAATTTCCAATTCCCACTTTTCTTTCCTTTTATGACATTTTCCTTTTGTGCCATATTAATGAGAATTGCCTTTATTTCTTTAAACTATATGTCAAGAGCTTAGAAAACTGTAATGAAGTGTGAAAAAATATAAACTTATGACATATAGACTGAATGTCAATCCTAGTTTATATCTAAAAGACTTTATGGATTATTTTAAAATATTCCTGTTTTTTCTCTTATGTGTTTCTGAATATTATAGTAAAAATTTATTAGTTAAATGTGCTATTACTTTTACTAAAGTAAGCTCCAAAGACAAAAGAGTGATAGAAACAATCAAAATCCTCATATATTCTTAGAGACCTTGATTCATATGCTATTTTTAAAAATTAAATTAAATTAAAATTTTTTTTACAAATTACCTTTAATAAATTTCCAAATAAGGTTTCCTATGTTAAATGATTGAACTTATCTTCCTCCCTCCCTTTCTTCCCCTTTCTCAGTGCTGGCAGGTGATTTGATCTGGTTACATATGTATAATCATGCAAAACATATTAGAATATTGTTCATCTTTCTAACTGAGTAATCTTATAAAAACAAAACCCCACAAACCTAAATAAACATTTAAAAACAATATGCTTTCATCTGCATTCTGACTCCAACAGTTCTTTCTTGTGAGAGGGAAAGCATTCCCTGTCATAAGTCCCTCAGAACTGTTCTGGATCATTGTATTGCCAATAATAGCTAAGTCTATTGGAGCTGATCATTCCCCAATATTGCTCTTACTATGTTCAATGTTTTCCTGGTTATTTCACTCTGCTTTAATCCATGAATGTCTCTCCAGCTTTCTGAAAACATCTTTTTCAACATTTCTTACAGTATAATAGTATTATAGCACCATCATATACCACAATGTATACATTAATTCCCTTTCAAATATTTTTGGAAATTAGAAGCAGTTGCTTTTTGAAAACACTTTCTATTTAAATCTGGCCTCTGGTACTTCTTAGCTATGTGACAATGGGCAAGTCACTTAACCTCAATTGCCTAGTCCTTATTACTCTCCTGTCTTGGAAACAATGTTTAATATTTATTCTCTTACTGAAAGTAAGGGTTTTAAAAATAGAAAACATGTTCCATAATGTTTTGCATATTAGGTGGTTCATAAACCCAGCAAGTAAACTTTACCTATGGCTATAGGTAGAATCATTGTAATATTAAAAGAGTTAAAGTGTTGAATATTCTTTAGAAAAGTTTAAGTTAACCATTTCACTTCATGGAAATGGAAACTGAGCCTCAATAAGAAGAAGTGACTTTTCTAGAAAAAATATAAAGGGAGAGAGAGAGCTAGGATGACAATTTTCTTGATTATAGGGATTCTAATTTGTCCAAACATTAATATTAGAAATACCTAAATGGATGGAAATATGCATTTCACCCTCATTTTTAAGGATGAAATGGAATGGAAAGTAATTTCTTTATGAAAGTAAAAGGTAATGCATAAAGGCTTTAACACTCCACATAGAGATACAAGGATGGTTCCCATAATAGAGCACATAAAATTTTATATTTATGTCTACCTCTTTAAGGAATGTAATGGCCTTATATAGAACAGATTTGACATTAAATCAATGTCTTTTCAAGTACTCAGACTTACCAATATCATCTTCCATATGTCTGATGTAGTCAGTTCATATCCTATAATCCTGATTAAATTAATTACCTATTGATAAACCTTAATAATATTTGATTGCCACAATTGAGTACTTTTATTTTTTCATGAATTAAAAACAAATTTCTGTTTTAAATCTCTCCTTCCCTTTCTTCCCATTCTCCTCTCGTTGAAAAAATAAGAAATATAATGCTTATTACATAAGAAGTCACCCAAAGTATATTTCCCTCTTAACCATATGTTTTAATAAATTCAGCTCATCAGTTGTAAAATTTTGTTGTAAATTTTTTCTCATAGTGATAAAGGATGCATAGTGACTTCCATTTATTGTCTCCTTACTTCAAAGATCTAAAAAAAAATCTATTTTCAAGATGACTCCAATCACAATTAACCAACAAATATTCATTAAGTACTAACGATATGTCAAATACAGTGTGAGACACTGAGGATGAAAATAAAAATAATAAAACAAACCCAACTTTTAAAGAGTTTACATTCTAAGACCAAAGTTGCAATCTATGTCCAAATAGGGTGGGTGGAATTTACTGGCAAATGAACTTATCATTGAATATCGCTTTAACTAAATTGTATTAATAGATAGATTTGACTAAAATGTTAAATTTGAAAACTCTTTTAATTTATTCAATAAATATATCCCCTGCAATGACTTCCATCAGGCAAATTCATACATTTTTACTAAGAAGGAAATTTTGAATGTCTTTTGAGACTGTAAATAAACACACATTATGATGGATAATATGAATTATTATTCCCTCAAAGTGTTAAAGCACTTTTGTAGCTTAAGGGATATAACCTGATGATCTGCATCTGTTCAACATATTATGACAATTAAAGCCTTACCAACTGTTAATTATAATTAGCATATTTATTAGTAGTTCTAGTTAAGAAGCAAACATTTGAATGGGCTATGTAATTTAAAATTAATCTCTATAGGTCAAAATGATTTCTCCAGATCAAACTGGAGATCTGATTATCTAGAGAAATTTGAATTATTAGAAAAGTTTGAAAAATGTAGGTAAGGTATAAGGTATAGAAGTATAAAAAAAGTATTTACTAAAAGTTGTTTCTATATCTTGGTGTATCAATACAACAACCCGATGAGGGACGTTATTCTAATTTTAGAGTTAAGGAAACTGAATTAGATAGCCTAATAGGACAGCTTCCTCCCTCCCCTGTCTAAAATAAAGTGGGGCAGGGAGGCTCACATGAGGTGAGTTGGTTGTATTTTGGGCACTCAGTCTCCTAAAGGTTTGCCATCACTTGTCTTGGGTCAAACACCTACTAAATGTCTGAAGCTGGATTTGAAGTCTGAATTTCCTAACTCTAGGCCCAGTTTTCTATCAACCAGATACCATATGTAAAATAAATAGATGAATTAATTGTCAGGAGGCACTATATAACATAACGTTTTTTGTTGTTAAACAAAATATTACAACAGACATCCTTCACTTGACTCCATACATTAAATTCTTCCTGATTGGAAATTTGATGAAAAGTTAGAGAAAGAAGGAAAATCTGTAAGACCAAATCAAATATAAACGGGGAAAAAAACAAACCAAAACATAACTATAGAGACAAAGAGCTAATATTTGGCAGAGGCTGTATTCAGAAAACAGTGACTAGAGAGATATTTTAAAAAATAAAAGTTAAAATCAAGTGTAAAGTGACAGCAAAATAGATGTTACACAGACCTCGAGTGTGTTAAATAAAAAATGCTATTTTTTATTTTTATAACAAATTTCTCCATAAGTTTTCCAAAGTTATATGATCCATATTGTCTCCCTCTCTTCTTCCCTCCTCATTCCTGGATCTGACCAGTAAATCAGTCTGTATTATACATGCATTATCATGTAAAATCATATTTCTATATTTGGAATGCTATCTTAAAAAAGAAAAGACAGTGACTTGCTAATGTCTTCTAAACTATATCTTGTTATCTATTGCTTTGAGAATTTCAGGCCTCAAATGACTCCTTTTTACAATTATTAAGTCTAATTTTAGTAACTATTTAAAAATGATATGACCTCACTACCAATGATAAGTATATATATATATATTTTTTTCTCTACCCTGATTTTTTCTTTCATTTTTAGATTTTGTCCTTTCCCCCCTTCCCTAACCTTTGAAAATATAAGAAATACAAACTGATTACAAAACTGAAGACATGAAAACCAATATTCTGCATTAGCCATGTTTTGGGAGAAAAAAACACAAGAAAAAGAAAGAGAAAAAATGTGCTTCAATTTACACATTGAGTCCATTAGTTCTTTGCCTGGATTATTTAGTTTTGACTTTTATTTATTTAGTTTTGACTGCTTCTTGAACAATGTCTTTTAATATCATTTTCCATTTATTGACTGTGCATATCCTTTGATACCACTACTTGGTTGTTTTTTTTAAAATTTAAACATTTATTAATATTCATTTTTAACATAGTTACATGATTCATGCTCCTACTTTCCCCTTCACCCCCCGCACTCCCCCCACCCATGGCCGATGCACATTTCCACTAGTTTTCTCATGTGTCCTTGATCAAGACCTATTTCCAAATTGTTGGTAGTTGCATTGGTGTGGTAGTTTCGAGCCCACATCCTCAATCATGTCCACCCCGACCCATGCGTTCAAGCAGTTGTTTTTCTTATATGTTTCCTCTCCTGCAGTCCTTCCTCTGAATGTGGGTAGCGTTCTTTCCCATAAATCCCTCAGAGGTGTCCTGGGTAATTGCATTGCTGCTGGTACAGAAGCCCATTACATTCGATTTTACCACAGTATATCAGTCTCTGTGTACAATGTTCTTCTGGCTCTGCTCCTTTTGCTCTGCATCAGTTCCCGGAGGTCTCTCCAGTTCGCCTGGAATTCCTCCAGTTTATTATTCCTTTTAGCACAATAGTATTCCATCACCCGCATATACCACAGTTTGTTCAGCCATTCCCCAATTGAAGGACATACCCTCCTTTTCCAGTTTGTTGCCACCACAAAAAGCGCAGCTATAAATATTTTCGTACAAGTCTGTTTATCTATGATCTCTTTGGGGTACAAACCCAGCAATGGTATGGCTGGATCAAAGGGCAGGCATTCTTTTATAGCCCTTTGAGCATGATTCCAAATTGCCAGCCAGAATGGCTGGATCAGTTCACAGCTCCACCAGCAATGCATTAATGTCCCAATTTTGCCACATCCCCTCCAACATTCATTACTCTCCCCTTCTTTCATTTTAGCCAATCTGCTAGGTGATACCTCAGAGTTGTTTTGATTGGAATTTCTCTAATTATTAGAGATTTGGAACACTTTCTCATGTGCTTATTGATACTTTTGATTTCTTTACCTGAAAATTGCCTATTCATGTCTCTTGCCCATTTATCAATTGGGGAATGGCTTGATTTTTTTATACAATTGCTTTAACTCCTTGTATATTTGAGTAATTAGACCCCTGTCAGAGTTTTTTGTTATAAAGATTTTTTCCCAATTTGTTGTTTCCCTTCTGATTTTGACTACATTGTTTTTGTACTTGGTTTTAATGTTAAAGAAATCAAAGAAAAATGAAAAGAGCCTATACAGCTTGTTGTAGCAAAGAATTGGAAATCCAAGAGATGCCCATAAATTTGGGGAATAGCTAAACAAATTTTGGCATATGAATATGACTGAGTACTCTTATGGAATAAGAAATGATGAGGACTGTGGTTTCAAAAATCATAAGAATTATCTGAACAAACAAAATGAAATGAAAAGAAGCAAAACATAACATTGTTCATAGTAATAGAAACATTTTCATGAGGACTAACTGTGATATATTGGGTTACTCTAATCAATTAAAAGGATCCAAGACAATTCCAAAGGACTTATGAGGGAGAAATGCTATCATCACAGAGAGAATTAATGAATTCTGAGTGTGGATTAAAATTTATTTTCTCATTATATTTTTTTGCTTTTCAGAAATATGGCTAATTTGGAAATATATTTTGCATGGTTTCACATGCATAATTGAGATCATATTGCTTGCCTTTCAGAGAATGTTTGGAGGGATTTCAAAAGAGGGAGGTAATTTGGAGCTAAAATAAATATTCCTAAATACGTAAATAATAAATTGAAATATTAAAAACTATTTTTATATCTCATTACTATATGTAGCAAATCTAGTACAATCGTATAATAATAGTAATAATTGATAGTCTTCTAATATATTCCTGTTGCACATATTACTTGCTCATGAATTTAAATATATATATTATTTACTAATTTATGAAATGTTCCATTTGTTCCTATGCTTTCAATTATTTTCAAAAGAAAAGTGTGTTATGCTTTGTCTAACTCTTTTATCTACATGTTATAAAATAATCATGTGATTCTTTGTTATTTATATAAAAATAAGTTGTAGGAAGCCAATAAGAGAATAGATAAAAATCTGAGACCCCTCTTTTGACACCTCTTATGATCCATACCTTTTCTTATTGGAAAAACATTATAGACTTATTGGAAAGCTTTGAGTCCATAACCAGACCAGAAGCTACTGAGTTAACAATTTCTCTCCTTGACAATTCCTCTCCTTGATAATTAAGAAGCCTAAACCCTAAAAAATATTTTACTTAGATAAGGACTGGAGCCAGACAATTTAGTCCAGACTATCTGACCAGGTGCAGATCTGTAAATCAAGGCAGAACACAATTAGTAAACATCTCCATGAAATTTTTTTCTGCTCCCAGAAGTAAACCCCTACTAATTGGTGGCTGGAATTTGGCCCTTGTCCTTGCACCCATATCTCTACTTTCTAGACTTTAATGGATTGTGTATGATTTGTAACCCCTTCACAGCTGTTACTCTTTCTTTGTGTTCTTTGTTTGAAACCAGTATAAAATAAAGTCCAAATCCCATAGCGTTAGAGCAACATGGGCTAACCATTAGTCTGGTTCTTCTCATTTTTCCTTTTCTTGTCTTAACCGTCCTATGCCACCAACGCCACTCAGGACCAAAAACCAAATAGGGGGCTAGCTCCCTATAATAAGTACTTACAAATTTTTCAATATTGAACCAACTTCACATTTTTAGTACAAATATGTCATAGCGTATGATCTTTAGTAGAATTCATGAATCTTTCTTAAGGAGCTTATTCATGACTTGTTCAATTCCTTTTTTAATTTTTATTTACATATTCTCTATTCTGTTAAACAAGGAAATTAATTTTAAAATGTAATTGCATTTCACTTATATTGTCATTTTATCATCATAACGTTGGTCACAATATCTCCAGATGATTGCTTGTATTTCATCTTCTTTTGTCATGAATTCACCCTTTTCATCTTTTATAACATTAAATTGACTTTCTGTTTTCTTTTAAAATTTGAATTCATTAGTGCTTTATCTATTTTATCATTTTAAAACAAAACATTTTGTTTTTTATTAGTAAGATCTTTTCTTTTTAATTTTCAATATTATTAATCTCTTTGTTTTTCAACTTTATTGTTTTTTTCTCAATTTGTTAATTTTCCCTCTTTAATTTACAAACACATTTTATTGATCTTTCCTTTGACTCTTTTATATATGGAAACATTCTTAAATATGAATTTAATCCTAGATACTCCTTTGACTATATCCCATACTACAGGGATACATTCTCAAAGAGCTATAAAAGTATGCATTACCTTTGGTTTAACAATCACATCACTAGACTGGTACCCTAGTATATTGCAAAAGACATGTGTACCAAAATATTGGTAACAGCTCAATTGCAGAATGGTAGAACACATTGTAACGTATGATTGTGATAGGGTATTATTGTGTTGTAATAACTGATGATGTGATTGTTAAAAGAATTAACTAGGAACACATATAAATTGATGCAAAGTTAAGTGACCAGAACCAAGAGAAGACTGTACACAGAAACAACAATATTATAATGAAAATCTACTATGAAATACTTTCTCTAGTTAAAATAGTGTTTCACACTAATTCCAAGGAACTCATGATGAAAAATGTTAGCCACTTGCACATAGAGAACTGATGATTTTTAGTGAAAATCAAAGCATATTTTCTCTCTTTATTTTCTCCTGTTTTCCTAAATACTATTAATGAGGATATATAATCTTGCATGACTTCACATTTGTAATAATATTATATTTATTTTCTTCAAGATGGATGGGTTAGGAGGGAAGGGAAAGGAGAGATTTATGCAGTATAAAACAATCTTTGGAATCAGTACCATATTTGTGTCATAAAATGAATTTGGTAGGACTCCTTCTTTGCTTATCATATCAAATAATTTGTATAGTATTGGGATTAGTTGCTCTTTGAATGTCTGATAGAATTCACTTGTGAATCCATCAGGCCCTGGCGATTTTTTCTTAGGGAGTTCTTTAATGGCTTGTTCAATTTCTATTTCTGATATGGGATTATTTAGGTATTCTATTTCTTCTGCTGTTAATCTAGGCAGTTTATATTTTTGTAAATATTCATCCATATCTCCTAAATTGTTATATTTGTTGCCATATAATTGGGCGAAATAGTTCTTAATGATTGCCTTAATTTCCCCTTCATTAGAGGTGAGGTCTCCCTTTTCATCTCTTATACTGTCAATTTGGTTTTCTTCTTTCCTTTTTCTTATTAGATTGACTAGTACTTTGTCTATTTTATCTGTTTTTTCAAAATACCAGCTTCTAGTCTTATTCATTAATTCAATAGTTCTTTTACTTTCGATTTTATTAATTTCTCCCTTAATTTTTAGTATTTCTAATTTAGTTTTCATCTGGGGGTTTTTTATTTGTTCGCTTTCTAATTTTTTGAGTTGCATGTCCAATTCGTTAATCTCTGCCCTCCTTAATTTGTTAATCTATGCACTCCAGGATATAAATTTCCCCCTGAGTACTGCCTTGGCTGCATCCCACAGAGTTTGGTAGGATGTCTCATCATTGTCATTCTCTTCAATGAAATTGTTGATTGTTTCTATGATTTCTTCTTTGACAATTTGGTTTTGGAGAATCATATTGTTTAATTTCCAATTGGTTTTTGACTTGCCTGTCCAGGTGCCCTTACTGATTATTTTTATCGCATTATGATCTGAGAAGGTTACATTTATTATATCTGCTCTTTTGCATTTGTTTGCCATGATTCTATGCCCTATTACATGGTCAATCTTTGTAAATGTACCATGTGCAGCTGAAAAGAAGGTGTATTCCTTTTTGTCCCTATTTATTTTTCTCCACATATCAATTAGATCTAATTTTTCTAGGACTTCATTCATCTCTCTTACCTCTTTCTTATTTATTTTTTGGTTTGATTTATCTAGATCTGAAAGAGGAATATTTAGATCTCCCACTATTATGGTTTTACTATCTATTTCCTTCTTGAGCTCTGCCAGTTTCTCCTTTATGAATTTGGATGCTATACCACTTGGTGCATATATATTGAGCAGTGTTATTTCCTCATTGTTTATACTGCCTTTAATCAGGATGTAATGGCCTT
>NC_058132.1:550454050-550455038 GCF_016433145.1 Gracilinanus agilis | reverse complement strand
CACTCCTTCTTATTGCACTATTTTCTTTTACACCAGTGGTTTGCTTTGAGCCAGTATCCCTTATCCCCTCCCTTGATTGACTTCCCTTTCTGTCCCCTCCCTTGTTGTTCCCTTCTTTTTGTTTGTTTAAAGACCGAATGAATTCCCTCCCCCTTCTTCTTCCCTCCCTTTTTGGCCTCCCCACTCCCCTGCTCCCTTTGGTTTATCCCTTCTGACTTTCTCAGTAGGGTTAGATGGAGTTTTTTATCCAGATGGATAATAAAGCTACTCTTCCTTCTCTGGGTTAATTATACTGAGAGTAAGGTTTGATTATTACCTCTTAATGTTCTCTTCCTCTCCTTCTTATCGTAGTATTTATCCCCTCCCCTTCCCATGCCCTCTTTGTGTGTAATAGAATATCTTATTTTTCTTATTTACTCGGATTTTTCTTGGTGTCCCCTACTATTCCTCCCCTCTTTCCCACCCCCATGTCATCTTAGACCATTTAGTATCCTGTCCTCTCCCTATGAATTATTCTTCTGGTTGCTATAATAGTGGATATTATAATAGTGTATAGAGTTCACGACAGAGAATTATACATAGCATTTCTCCACCTAGTAATACAGATAATTATATCTTATTTATGCCCTTAAAGAGTCCAGCTTAAAAGACTATGAGTTTTTTTTTTTCTTTTCCCTCTGTTTCTTATTTACCTTTTCATCTTTCTCTTGATATCTGTGGTTGAGTGTCAAACTTTCCAATTAGTCCCGGTCTCTTTTGTGCAAAAACTTGGAATTCTTCAATTTTTTTGAATGCCCATACTTTCCCCTGAAAGTATATGGTTAGTTTCGCTGGGTAGTTGATTCGTGGCTGAAGGCCCAGCTCTCTTGCCTTTCTGAATATTGTATTCCAAGCCTTGCGTACTTTTAGTGTTGAGGCTGCCAGATCCTGTGTGATCCTTATTGGTGCTCCTTGATATTTGAATTGTCTCTTTCTGGCTTCTTGTAAG
>NC_058132.1:550420195-550453678 GCF_016433145.1 Gracilinanus agilis | reverse complement strand
CACTCCTTCTTATTGCACTATTTTCTTTTACACCAGTGGTTTGCTTTGAGCCAGTATCCCTTATCCCCTCCCTTGATTGACTTCCCTTTCTGTCCCCTCCCTTGTTGTTCCCTTCTTTTTGTTTGTTTAAAGACCGAATGAATTCCCTCCCCCTTCTTCTTCCCTCCCTTTTTGGCCTCCCCACTCCCCTGCTCCCTTTGGTTTATCCCTTCTGACTTTCTCAGTAGGGTTAGATGGAGTTTTTTATCCAGATGGATAATAAAGCTACTCTTCCTTCTCTGGGTTAATTATACTGAGAGTAAGGTTTGATTATTACCTCTTAATGTTCTCTTCCTCTCCTTCTTATCGTAGTATTTATCCCCTCCCCTTCCCATGCCCTCTTTGTGTGTAATAGAATATCTTATTTTTCTTATTTACTCGGATTTTTCTTGGTGTCCCCTACTATTCCTCCCCTCTTTCCCACCCCCATGTCATCTTAGACCATTTAGTATCCTGTCCTCTCCCTATGAATTATTCTTCTGGTTGCTATAATAGTGGATATTATAATAGTGTATAGAGTTCACGACAGAGAATTATACATAGCATTTCTCCACCTAGTAATACAGATAATTATATCTTATTTATGCCCTTAAAGAGTCCAGCTTAAAAGACTATGAGTTTTTTTTTTTCTTTTCCCTCTGTTTCTTATTTACCTTTTCATCTTTCTCTTGATATCTGTGGTTGAGTGTCAAACTTTCCAATTAGTCCCGGTCTCTTTTGTGCAAAAACTTGGAATTCTTCAATTTTTTTGAATGCCCATACTTTCCCCTGAAAGTATATGGTTAGTTTCGCTGGGTAGTTGATTCGTGGCTGAAGGCCCAGCTCTCTTGCCTTTCTGAATATTGTATTCCAAGCCTTGCGTACTTTTAGTGTTGAGGCTGCCAGATCCTGTGTGATCCTTATTGGTGCTCCTTGATATTTGAATTGTCTCTTTCTGGCTTCTTGTAAGATTTTTTCTTTGACTCGAAAGCTCTTCAATTTCGCTATTATATTTCTGGGTGTTGACTTTTCTGGGTCCAGTTTAGAGGGTGTTCTATGGATCCTTTCAATGTCTATATTGCCCTCTTGTTGTAGAACTTCAGGGCAATTTTGCTGAATAATTTCTTTGAGTATGGAGTCCATGTTTTTATTAATTTCTGCCTTTTCTGGAATACCAATGATTCTCAAGTTATCTCTTCTAGACCGGTTTTCTTGGTCTGTCACTCTCTCATTGAGATATTTCATGTTTCCTTCTATTTTATCAGTCTTTTGACTTTGTTTTATTTGTTCTTGTTGTCTTGAGAGATCATTGGTTTCTAAATGCTCGATTCTAGCCTTTAAGGACTGGTTTTCGGCTTTAATGTTTTGGTTTTCCTTTTCAATCTGGTCATTTTTGGTCTTCAGTTGTCTTGTCTCACTTTCCAATTGCGAAATTCTGCCTTTTAAACTGTTATTTTCTTGCCAGATTTCTTCCATCTTCCTTAGCATTTCATTTTTAAACTCTTCCATAACTTGTGACCAGCTTTCATTCTTTTGGGGAGGTTTGGATTTTTGTTTTCCCTCCTCTGTTGTCTGGATTTTCTCTGTGTAGAAGTTGTCGAGTGTTCCAGAGTTTCTCTTGATGGTCTTTTTCTTCTGGATTTCCTTATTGCTGGCCATTGTTAGCCCCGCCCCTTTTCCGCTTTGTCTTTGCACTCAGGGTCTGCCTGGGCCTTGCAAGCTTGGGGGGGTGGGGGGGCTCCGGTCTCCTTGTCCTCGGGGTCAGGCCTCCTGGTAGTTCCCGGTCTGCCCCTCTGCCCGAGGTTCCTTCAGCAGTCTTTGGGGCTGCTTCCACAGCCACGCTTAGGTCTGCACCGGGTCCTTACTGGAGGTCCAAGCCTGGGCTGGAGATCGTTATTCAAGCCTAGGGCACTGCCTTTGCCTGTGCTGATGCTCTTAGGGCCCTGCTTTCACCCCAGCAGAAGGTAGTGAAAGTCTGTGGGCTGGAGATCTTTATTCGCACCTGAGGCGATGCCTTCAGTGCTTGGGAAAGGCCGCGTTTTAGGGGCCTTTGTACCGGCCGGAGGCGGTGCCTTCACCCACGTGGGCGCTCAGGGAGAGTCCCAGCCACCTGGGGTCCCTGTCTTGCAGCGCACAGGTACAGGCTCCGGGGCTGCCAGTGATTATCTGGTTGCCCCAGTCCTGTTTTCACACTTGTGCGGTGTGGGGGGTGGGGGAGGGACTTCTTCCTCTCGTGTTTTAGTGAGAGCTGTTTCACCCCTTTAAAGTGTGGAAATGCCCCGATTCTGCGTACCTTCAATGCTGCGCCCTGTTGTGGGGTTCCTTCGTTCCTCTGGACTCGTTTTTATTTCCCCTTGAGGGGTTCTGTGTGGTTCGGTCAGGAGAGATCGAGCAGCTGCTCCTTACTCTGCCGCCATCTTAACCAGAAGTCTGATTTTAAATAAAGAGAATAAAATTACTGTTATTTCACCTCTACTGAAAGGGAATCAAATAAATTATTAGGAGCAATTTTCCACAATTATATTACAATAAATCTGACAATTTAGGTGAAATGGATTAAAATTTATGAAAATATAAATTGCCTGTATTATCAAAAAAGGAAATACCATAGTTAAATAATTCTATCTCAGAAAAAAAATTGAAAAAAATCCCCAGGGCAAGATAGATTCACAAGTACACTCTATCAAACATTTAAAGAATTATTAATCCCAATACTATAGAAACTATTTGCCAAAGTAAGGAAAGGAGTCCTGCAAAATTCCTTTTATGACACAAATTTTATGCTGATATATAAGCTAGGAAGACCAAAAAAAATAGGAAAAGAAAATTAGAGACCAAATTTCTTGAATGAACATAGATGCAAAAAATATTAAATAAAATACAAACAGTGAGACTACAACAATATATCACAAAGATTTTTCACTATGACCAGCTAGAATTTATACCAGTAATGCAAGGCCAGTTTTATATTAGGAAAACCACCATCATAATGGACCATATCAATAATCAAACTAACAGAAATCACATGATTATCCCAATGAATGTAGAAAAAGCCTTTGACAAAATACAACACCCATTCCTATAGCAAATATTAGAAAACAAAGGAATAAATTAATCTTTACTTAAAATAATAAGTAGTATTTATTTTAAAACCATCAGCAAAAGTGTCATCTGTAATGAGGATAAATTAGAAGAATTCACAGCGAGATCATGAGTGAAGTAAGGATGTCCATTAGAACCACTATTATTTAGTAATGTTTTTGAAATGCTAACTGTAGAAATTAGAAAAGAAAAATAAATTGAAGAAATTAAAGTAGGCAATGAAGAACCTAAATTATCCTTCTTTACAGATAATATCATGGTATACTTAGAGAATCCTAGAAAATCAACTAAAAGGACAGTGCAAATATTTAATAACTTCAGCAAAGTTGTAGGATACAAAATAAATCCAAATAATTCATCACATTTCTATGTATTTCTAACAAACATTAGCAAGAGTTAGAATAAAAAAAACTCCATCTAAAAATCCTCTAAATGATATAAAATATTTTTGGATTCTATCTGCCAAAATAAATACAGGAATTATATAAACACAATTACAAAACACTTTTTAAGCTAATAAAATTAGATCTAAAAAATTAGAAAAAAATTTTATTGCTCATAGGTAGATTATGTGATGTTGGAAATTTGGAAGTCCTTGAACTAATTTTGAGGTCCCTGGTCTAAACTTCCTGTGGACATTTAAATCTCTTTCAAACTATATTTTCTATGATTCCTCTTGCATAATCATGTATACAAGAAGCTTAGTAATGTAGAGAAAAGTAAAGCCTGAACATTGGATTGGTACTTCCTCTATTTTGTTATCATGGAGCTGAGCGAGGATGGGAGGAGCAGGTAAATGGCAGGTCCCTTTAAAATAACTCAACAGGCATGTGGCTTCATTTTTCTAAATTGCTTTCAATAAACCCTTTGAAACTATGATATTTTTAATTTTATAACTCTATATTAATTTTATTTCTTACAACTAAACTAATATAATAAAAGTGATAATCCTGCCTAAATTAATTTACTTATTCAGTGTCATACCTATGAAATCACCAAAAACTATTTTGTAGAATTAGAAAAAAATAATAAAATTCATCTGGAATAATAAATGTTCAAGAATATCAAGGAAACTAATGAAAAAAATGTGATGGATGGTGTCCTAGCAGTACCAGAAATTAAACTGTTCTATAAAGCAGTAATCATCAAACCAATCTGGTACTAGCTAAGAAATAGAAGGATACATCAATGGAATAAACTGGGGCAGCAATGACTGATCCTTGAGAGTCTGAGTACCTAAATTGAAAAATGCATGGGGAGGGGAAGGGGCACAAGCCTGCCCCCACATCCCTCTTCCTTTCTAGTAGTGAAGTCTCCCTGTGCTATGGTGAATGTGAACTTACCTACCAAGAGGAATTTGAGTGCATTTATCTGGCATGCATGCCATAGATTCATCAACAAAGGACTAGGGATAAATGACCTCAGCAATGTAGTGTTTGATAAACCCAGTGACCCCAGCTTTGGGGATAAGAACTCACTATATGATTTAAAAATGCTGGGAAAATGGGAAAACAGGCAAATATTAGGTTTAGATCACCTTTTTACACTCTCTTGAAAAGATCAACATGTGTATGTGATTTAAACATAAAGAGTGATAAAAGTAAATTAGGGGAATGTAGAATAGGTTACCTTTTAGATCTTTGCAGAAGGGAAGAATTTAAGACCAAAAATGAGATAGAGAACATTATAAGATGTAAAATTAATAATTTTATTATATTAAATTAAAAAGGTTTTGTACAAACAGAATAATGTTTGTGCAAATGGTACAAAAATGCAACCAGTATTAGAAAAGAAGCAACAAATTGTAAAAAAATTATAATAAATTTCTCTTATAAAGGTCTAATTTCTCAAATATTTAAAGAACTAAGTCAAATGTGAAAGATATCAAGTCATTCCCCCAATTGATAAATGGCCAAAGGATATGAATAAGTCATTTTCAGATAAAGAAATCAAAGCTATCAATAACCATATAAAATGTTCTAAATCCCTCTCAATTAAAGAAATGGTAATTAAAACAACTCTGAGGTACCACCTTTCACCTAGCATATTGGTCAATATGATGGTAAAGCAAAATAATAAATGTTGTGGGAGGGGTAGAAAAATTGGGACACTAATGCATTACTGGTGAAGTTGTGGATTGATCTAACCATTCTGGAAGGCAATTTGGAATTATACCCCAAAGGATTTAAGAGAATGCAGACCTTTGAATCCAACAAAACCACTGCTAGGTCTATATCTATATTAAAAATTAGGAAAATATTTATAGCTATGCTTTTTGTGGAGGCAAAGAATTGAAAATGAAAGAGATGTCTCTCAATTGGGAAATGGCTTAAGAAACTCTGGTATCTAATGGTGATGGAATACTATTGTGTTATGAGGAATGATGAATTGATGGATTTCTAATAGAACTGTAAAGACCTAGTGTTCAGTGAAATAAACAGAACCAGGAGTACATTATACACAGAGACTGTAACATTGTGGGACAATCAAATATGATTGACTTTGGTACTAAAAATAATGCAATGATACATGACAATTCTGAGGTATTTATGAGAAAGAATACTATTGTATAATCAGAAATTTTGAACCATTGGACTTCATCCCCAAGAAGTCCTTCAGTATTTCCCAGAATTCCTTTACCTTTCATTCCCAAGTTGCATACTTACATTGTATAGATAAATGTGGGTGTGCCCCCCTCTCTCTTTTCTTGCGACCATGGCTTGGTTAGCTAGCTTTTTTATTTTAGTTATTATTAATAAATTTTATAAAATATAATACTTAGTTGTTATATATTAATTTTACTTCTTATACTATCCACATCTAGAGAAAGAACCATGAGAGTAAAAATTCAGAAGAAAATATGTAATTTATCTCTTGTTTATATACGTATGTGATTTAGGGTTTTGATTTTAAAGGATTGCTCTTTTACAAAAATGAATAATTTGGAAATGACTTTGAGTGATTATACATACATAAATACATAAGTATATATAATTATAAGTATATGCATGTATATATACACATGTATGTATATATATATATATGTGTGTGTGTGTGTGTATACATATATCCCAGCAAAATTAAGGGAGAAATCATGAATCATGTAACCATGAAAAAACTTAAAATTTTAAAATTAAAAATTAATTAATTAAAATAAAATAATAAAAAATTTAAAATTAGCAAAATACAATTGTTTAGAAAAAAATGCAAATTGAAACAGCTCAGAAATACCAACGCATACCTATTAAATTGAGTAACCTGACAAAAAACAAAAATTATAAATGTTGGAGAAGATGCAGAAATCTGGAATAGTCATATACTGTTGAGAGAGTTGTAAACTGATACAATGATTCTTGAAAGCAATATAGAACCAGGTAATGGGCCAGAAAACTTTGTATACTCTTTGACTCAGCAAAACCACTACTGGGTTTTTCTCCCCAAAAGATAAGTAATAAAGAAAATGACCTACCTATACCAGAATATTTTAGGAGCTCTTTTTTGTAATGCCTAAAATTGGAAACTAATAAATTATCTATCACTTGGGGAACAGATGAACAAGTTGTGGTTTATGGTTACAATGGAATACTATTGTGTCATAATAAATGACAAACAGAATAAATTCAGAAAAATCTGGGAAGACTTCCACAAAATGATTCAAAGCAAATAGAACTAGGAAAACATTGTATACAGTTTATTAGTGGGGGTCAGGGGCACGGTCAGATAAGAGAGCAACTGATTATTTGAGCCAATACTAGGGTTTTCACACTGTGGGTTGAAGGGCCCCAACAGTTAGCCCTGACCAGGCCAGAACCTGATCTGGGTCCAGGACACATATTACTCAGTCACAGAGTAGGTAAAGTCAATGGGAAGGAGTAGTTTATTTCCACAGAGAGATTTAGAGGGAAAGGGGAATCCCTGTCACTAGCTCACTAACTAATAGTCCCAAATCTAAGCCTTCTTGAAAGGATCTTCAGAGATTTTGATGTTCTACACTTTTCACCCTCTTCTCTCTAAACTGTAACCCAGACCTTATTCTAACTACCCTGCGCTATCCAAATCTCTCTTGATTATTAATAGAGGTGCTGGTCTGTGACACATTAGCAGGGACCAAAGGGTAGGTCCCAGGTCCAATTGGACCCAGACCTCTGCTTAAAGACAGTGGCAATCGTTGGGTGCTGGTTCAGGCTAGCATCAGGTTCACAGGATCTTCTTCCAAAGAAACACAGCAATAAGGACTGGATTAGAAAACTGAGGACTTGGCAACCACTCCCTCTAGGTTCCCACCCAGAGGGAGAGAGAGAGCTAACAGCCCCTGAGTTCCAGTTTAACCCCTCCTTCCAGCATTGCAGAATCTTTCATCTTCAAGGTCTCATGCATCTATTCTCTGCAAACCTTCATCTCCCTTACTACAATTATCTCTTCCTCATAACAACAGTAATAAAAATACAGAATGACAAGCTTTGAGGGACTAAGCCATTATCAGCAAAACAAGTTTCTAACATAATCACAATGAAATCATCATGAAAATGCTATCCATAGGCTAAGAAGGAACTGTTGAACTCTGAGTACAAATCAATGTATGCCATATTCCACATCATTTTCTTCATGAGATTTTTATTGTAAGTGTTTCATATGTCTTCTCATAATATGAGCAATCTAGAAATATATTGCATAAAAATACTAATATGACTATATATGAATATTTACTGTCTTGGGGAATGGTGGGAGAAGAGAGAGAGGGGAAAAAACCTGAATGCTAAATTGTCGGAAAACAATTGTTAAAATAGATTAAGTAAAAAAACAGGTTAGATTTATAAAAATAAAGAAATTATTATAAGTAAGATTAAGCATAAGAGTTTAAGTTAAACTAATAGTAGATAAAAATATATTTTTAAATAATTCACTTTTCTTAATCACCACTTGTAACAATAGTCATCACATTTTGATTCTATCATTGCAATCTCAGATGTACTTGACAAGGAAGTGGAAATAGCCCTATATAAAATATAAAGATGAGAACATCTTTTCTAGAACAAATATTCAGAATAAAGGGGTCAATTTTCAAGTTATATTAAAAAGGAGTAGATAACAAAGGCTAAGAAAACATCCAAAGCTGTATTATAACAAAATATGACTTGAGTGACTGAGAGAATAGTAATGATTTGTGACATAAAAGCCTCCTTTCCCATAGCTATTTTATGTGAATAATCAAGTGTACCAAAGTCAGGATAAAATGCATGAGAAAAGAAAGTGGAGAACTTTGAAAATTATATACTACCAAAAACCACAACTTTACATTTACACATGATTGAATAGCATAGAGAATACAAAATCCCACTGTGCTTATTATTTGCTGACAACCGAAAAAAATGATTCAGCAGAATAAAACATTGTCTTATTAAAAGCTTTCTTCCAGTAATGTGTTTTCCATGCATATGTCAAAATCATGACATTCTTTGAAAGATATAACCTAATGACCTTCAGTTTTTTTAGAATAAAATGTGTTGATAAAATTTGTTTTTCTCTCACCTACATTTTTTACTGTATCCTCTCCTTCAGCCCCTGTCAAAGAGTAATTCTTCAGAACAGAGAAAGCCAGAGATATACACAGAAAGACAAGAAGAAGCAGAGACAAAGGCAGAAAGAGCAAGAGAAAGACAGAGGCTGAAAGAGTCACAGAACATGAGTTTTTGATTCAATTTCTTTAATGTAAAGTTTCTTCTGCTTAAGCAATAAAAATATAACATGGATTCTAGGTGCTTCTTTATCCTTGTCTGCATAACATTACCTACCAAGACACTTCTACCACTTGTTATAGGGTCTACCATTACTGGCCACTAAATACATATATAGGAATTGAATTAGTGATTCAAGCTCAAATAATTGGTATAATAATTTTTCTTATTTCCTTAAAAATTTCATAACTACATGTAAAAAAGTCATTTAAAATATTTTTAGTTTTAGATATTTTACCTCTCTAGCCCATCTCCCTGAGAAGGGAGACAATATGGTATTGATCACATATGTGAAGTCATGAAGGACATACTTCCATATAACCCACATCGCCAACATCCCCATTCTATTCATTAATTATCTTGACATTTTTTCCTCTTAGAGGAATTTTGTAGCTTATTTTTTTAAATATAATTTTGGTATTTTCATTGTTATATCATTCATATGTAAATTAACTTGGGTAGAGTTGTCACATTTCTTATATTACCTCAGTCCACCTATGAGTAATTAATGCTTCTCCAACTGTTTAGATCTATATTTTTCCAAAAAATTTCATGTCAGTTTTATCCATTTAATCCCTGGGTTTACCTTTGTACATAGACTGTGCTGTATTTTATGTTCTCTGTCATTATTTTAAATGAAGTTTCTCTTTCGATATCTTCCTGCTGAGTTGTTCTGTTTTATGACAGTATACTTCAAAGCTTTTGATTTATGTTGGTTCAGCAAATTTCCTGAAGTTGTTAATTGTTTCAACCAGTTATTTAGTTGATTTTTGAGGGGTCTCTAATTCACTTGGAAAGAGTAATGCTTTTTGTCCATATTTCCTATTTTTATTTCTTCAATTTTTTTAATTGAAATACCTAGCATTTGTAGTATAATTTTGAATTATCTGAGAATATTGTGAGAATAAGCATCTTTGCTTCACTCATGATATTTTTAAGAAGGCTTTAAGTTTATCCTAATTATAAATAATGTTACTTAGACAGTTACTACCTATTTAATTTTTTAATTTTAATAACAAATTTTCACATAAGTTTTCTCAAGTTTTATGATGTACATATTCTCATTTTCTTCTTCCCTTTCCTCTCCCGGAGGTGACAAGCAATTTAATCTGGGTTATACATGTATTATCACACAAAATATATTACCATATTATTTATTTTTGAATAATTATATAAAAACAAAACCCTAAAACATATGCCCAAATAACTGTGATAAATTATTTGTTTTCATCTGCATTTCTACTCCAAGAGTTTTTCTCTGTAGACTAATTGTTTTAACAGCTAGGCGATTCAGCTATACAGGAATAAAAGAACCAACAAAGAGACAGAGTGAAACAACTTTCGAGAAAAAAAACTCAAAAGTTAGGCAAAGAACATCTGGAGTACTAAGATGAAAGGAGAGCAGAGCCAGCAAGAGACTGGAGCAAGGATGGAAGAGCAGTCCAAGAGCAAGCTACACACCTCCACCTCAAATCTGCTGTCACAGGTTCTGAAACTAAGCCAAGCCAATATTCAGACCCTGACTGCCTCTCAGATATAAATAAAAAATATTTTATTATAAAAAGGCAGAGGATAGGATTAAAAAAAAACTTTAATAATAAAGAAGAGGTCTTCGTTCTGGAAAGCTCCTGCTCTTGCCTTCTGCTCTGCTGCCCAGTTGGATCAAAAATCCAATTCAAAGATCCAATTCAAAAATTCAATTTAAAAAAAAAACCAGCTTAGGGGGCAGCTGGGTAGCTCAGTGGAGTGAGAGTCAAGCCTAGAGACAGGAGGTCCTAGGTTCAAACCCAGCCTCAGCCACTTCCCAGCTGTGTGACCCTGGGCAAGTCACTTGACCCCCATTGCCTACCCTTACCAATCTTCCACCTATGAGACAATACACCAAAGTACAAGGGTTAAAAAAAAAACCCAGCTTAAGGTTGGTCCATTTATAGACCAACCCCACACCAGCATGTGGGGGATGGAAACCCTGGGAATGCTGAGGGATGTAGTTCCCCAGCATAGTTTGTCTTAAAGTTGTAGAGAATGCTGGGGGATATAGTTCCCCAACATACAGTCTTTTTCAAAGCACACATTCTCCCCTGCGATCCATTGGGAGACCAGTCTCCCTAATGGATCCTGGAAACACAAATAAACTTACAAATTCAATTAAATATACATATAATTTTTAAGAGGAAAATACAACAATTTAGGGACAATAAGGAAACAAAAGAGAAAAAGAATAAAACCAATTAAGTGGCAGTCCTCTTTGGCACAACAATGTACATACAAAACAAATGCATTCAACCCCCTAAAGTTCAATTCAGCACATACAAAAGTTTGCTCCATTTTCTTGGAGAAGTATGTAGACTCTGTAGGCATCTTTAAGACATCTTCTGCAAGGAGTTCACTTTATGGATTCTGAAAAGCAGCAAGTTTCTTACCCTAAAATTACTTTTAAAAGAACTTAAACTTTTCATCATAATAGCATAATTGATCATACTTTTTTTCTTTTAATTCCCTTAAACAAGTTATCATAATCACATCTAGGTTATCCTCACCTCTTGAAGTTTTATCTTCATGCTATGGAGGGAAAAATAGTAGATTGATACATTTTGGAAAGATTGATATATGGGCATGGAAATGGACTCTACTTTTGTCATTCAATGTCTTGTCTATGTAAACAAAGCAATATGAGAAAAATTTGGGGAGGGATGGCAGAAATCTGTTTCTTATTGACTGGAATGGTTTGAGCTGGGGCATATATACTAGAAATAAGGATGAGTACTTTTGGATATGAGTGTAAACTGAAACAGAAGTAAGACTGGCTGAGTTGGCATCTTGACTGGAGGTAGTGATGCTTTTAAGAGGCATTAATTATGGAGACTGAACTAAGTAATTGAGAGGCTATGAAACTTGGAGATATCTTCAGGGAGCGTGAAGATTTGAGTACTAACCTCAGGCTAATTAAAATTGACAACAGTACAGAAATCTAAGAATCTAAGAATCTAAATGGGTTAGATAAATTTTCTTCAATAAAATTTCTCTCACTAAAATACTGACATCATTAGTAATAATAGTAAATGTGAGAAAAATATTTTTACTGCTAAGAAATGTGGTGAAAATTTATTAGTGAGACACCAAAAAGCAAAACAAAGTCTCTAATCCAAAAAAATAAATAGGTATTATTGAAAGAAGGACAGTCTCACAATAAAGCCAGACTCTGGTCAAGACCAAAGACCTTGAGCCTCATGAGTAACCTCCTAATATACCCAAAACTGTTGCTCCAAGTGCTATGTTTGACAGAACTGAATAAGAATAGGTAGCCTAGTGTATGAACAGATTTCAACATGTGGCTTAAATAGTAATGGTAGAGATGGAAAATCATGTTAAATCAGCTGAAAAGGGAGTGTACCCAAAATGCAGATTTGTCATTATAGATGGTTTTGGTTGGGAATTGATTCTATTTTAAGACTATCCTTGCAATCAGAATAGTCAAATGTAACTTAATTTATGCTAACATCCATTTTAACTTATGCCAGAGTCAACTCTGCTAGAATCAACTCTGCTAGATTCAACTCTACTGGTACAAAAATGATCATAAAATAGAGTAGAGGATTTTATATTCACAGAAATAATATCCTATACTCTTAAAGAGCAGCAGAGTGTGATTAGGTTGGCTAGAAAATTTCCCTTTAGATTTTGATTGGAAAAACAGCTGTAGATGTTATATATCCTGTCCCTGGTGATTACTGCCGGAATCATTTTACAGAATTACAATGTTGTGCATATTATCTAAGGTGTACAACTGCAAAATCCCTCTTCCCTCTACTGTTTCCTTTGGTCATTATTATCACCTTAGAGCAGTGGTTCCCAAACTTTTTTGGCCTACGGCCCCCTTTCCAGAAAAAAAATTTTAGTTAGCCCCCTGGAAATTAATTTTTTAAATTTTAATAGCAATTAATACAAAAAATAAATGCACCTGTGGCTATCACTGCCCTCATGGATCGCTGCAGCACCCACCAAGGGGAGGTTGCACCAACTTTGGGAATCACTGCCTTACAGAGTTAAATTTACATCATATATTACATGCTAAAAATCAGGAACATCTATAGGAGACTATCTATTGGAACTGATATTTATGTTCCCACTTTAACTTTGAAAAAACAAGAAAATTATAAGAATTTAAAAGGAAATATTTAATAAAAAGAACATATGTCATAAAGGCATTTAACAGAGACCTTATACCTGGTCCATTTTATCATCTATGCTGTTTCCTTCATCTTTTCCTGGACTAAAACTCTAATAATAGTAATTTTCAAATACATTCCCTATTTCCTGGAGAGATAACCTACTCGGTTTTGGAACTCTCCTAAGGATGAGATGTAATGAATGATGACTAAGTATAAATTTGCTTAACCTGTTATTTAGCCTGAAGAACATATGAGAATAGGCTTTGAAATCCTATCCAGAAATTTACCCTGTACTCTTTCCTTTTCATTGCATCTTCCCCTTTGAATTTCTTGCTGAGACAGATAATCAACATTCCTATTACTTTGGTAATGGATATGTTCAAATGTCTATTTTATGAATGTACTCACTATATCATGACTCCTCAGCACTAAAGTACCTTCCCCAGACACCTCTCACATATATTTTCTCTGCCTTTTTAGAATGTGAAAAACTTGGAAAACAGCTCTGATAGAATTTTTCCAATAATTTTACTTCAATACTTAGCTTAATTTATGAAAAATAACAAAAGCTAATGAAATGGATAGATAGAGTATATTATCTAACTATAGAAGATATATATATGTATGATACATTTTCCCCTTGTTATTGATAATATTCAATACTTTAAAAAATCTATCAACAAGCAATGTGTTCACCATATGAGAAGCATTGTGTGAAGTAATGTTAATACAAAGAAAGGGAAAAAGAAGTTTGGAGACTATCAGCGTATGATCAAAAGTTTAAATTATTTGTCTGGAGTCACTCAGGAGATAAGAATTCTTCAGAAACCAAATAGAGAACTTCTTTCTGATTGATTCTCAAACAACAATTCCCAAATGTTCCTTGGGATATCTCTCTCTCTCTCTCTCTCTCTCTCTCTCTCTCTCTCTCTCTCTCTCTCTCTCTCTCTCTGTCTTTCCCCCCAGATTCAGCTAATTTTAAGAAAGAAAAGTATTAAAATATTACACAAGACTACTTATTAAGTATATACCAAAATTTATTTTGATAGATATCTATATGTGATTATCAATAATTTTTATGATTCTCTTTCATTTTCATTTGGAAAAATATACATAACTAAAAGTCAATATTTATTTTAATATTCAAGTTAAATTTTATACATAAGTATCAAACTTAACCTATCAAATTTTTATGTGTTCATTATTCTTGATCTATAATGACTATTTGACTCCTACCAACTCATTTTCCAAGATGTTGGAGAACAGTTTCTGAACTGCATTTTTAGAGAGAATTTATTACCAGAATTCACCAAACTAATGAAACCACAGAATTAATAAAAATAATCTATTGCTAAATTTCTTGAAATAATCAACAATGCAAATGAATATTTAAGTAAAATGGTTAATTACTCAGTGCTCTTAAATGCACAAGCAAATATTTAGAAAGGAATTAAAATTATTGTTTTTCTTTCAATATTCCAACTGATATGCCATACATTTATCTTTAATAGTGAATATAATGTTATACACTATTTAGTTATATCAAACCAGAGACAGTCCTATTCTGAAGGACCATGAATTTAAATTGTTAACATATAGAGCAAAGTTGAGACATCTGCTATATAAGGAAGAATAATAATAGGTAATGACTTAAAATGAAAATTCTGCTTGGAAAGCCAGAAGGAGATCTTTGCAAGAAGATATGTTTAGTCTTCAAAAAGGGCGAGAGAAAAGAAATATAAAAGCCTAAATAAAAGGGTTTATTAATCTATTTATGTCATTAACTTTTTTAGTAGTCTAGTACAGACTATGAGATATTCTCAATAAATTTTTAAAGGTATAAATTAAATCAAATGCATAGAATTAAAAAAGAGATCAATTATATTAAAACACAGAAATAAAAATTTGATAGAAAAACAAGTTCATTTTCCCACAAATTAGAAATTCTGCTTCAAATGAGAAGTACTGAAGCGTATGTTATTAAAATTGCAAATATGATAATCTTAATCACAAATAAGATTAATATAAATATAAGAACATATTTCAATAGATAAGAGCTAGGTTATGCCCCAAGAAAAAAACATTTCAATTTACATTTTCTACAACTTAAAAGTACAATTATTATGTTATTATGCAGGACATAGAAAATAAATATACTCAAAATAGATCACAGAGAAAAAGGTTTTCAACCAATTGCTTGAATAAATTAAATTCTCCTCTAGGAACTAAAAATGGAAGCAAAAGTTTTATAGACAGTTAGAGTATAAAATATTAGTGACAAAACTATCTCAAAGTTTCAAGAAGATCAAGATCTTTATTATAAAGTTATCTCACTTTATATCAAATATGGTAAATTTTAAACCCTTAAAAAATTCTTTGTGTGAAGATGACATCTGCTTTTAGAAAAGGATGAAAGGGGAGCAAGAAAGCTTGGAAAAACAAAAAAATTCACACAGTCCAACTGCTGCTGATTATTTTTCAACATGCAATTATATTGTCATTTCTTTTGCTTTTTGTTCTCTTGAATACTCTATACCTTAGACTGTCTTGTAAGGAAAAATATGTTAAAAATCAAGATTCCTTTAGATAAAAATATATACTATCGGAATTATTAAACTGGGGAACTAGAATTTAAGGGCACTTGCAGGAGTTCATGTGTTTGCAAGAGTACGTGTGTTTGTTCAAGTCTCTGAAGATGAGGTCAAGAATCAACTAGTCACTGAGCTCATTCAGGAAAGAAGGAAAGCATCTTCTCTAGTTGGGTAAAAACATTGATTGGTAGGTAGGTTGGTTAGTTGATTGGTTGGTTGGAAGATAGGTAGGTAACAACTACAAAGTCTTGATTGCATGAAAGCAAATGATTTAAATGAACCTCAAAGAAGTAGAATCACTGAATTATGTTGGTAGTGGGATAACCTGGAATTAGGAATGGGGAAGAAGTGGTCTGAGCCCCTCTCATGACAGCAACCTGATGTATAAGAGAAAGTGCAATTACTACCACTAAGGAGTACCGGGGAATCTCAATAATTAGGAAGAAAACCTGCCTGAACATGTGCAAGAAAAAAGTGTATACTGTTGATGACTCCTTCCAGCAAAGGGCAAAGAAAAAGTGCTACAGAAACAGTGTTTCGTTACAGAAAAACAGGCTTTAGGTTTAAATTGTTAGTGACAGTACTATTTTTGGGATCTTTGGCAAATCATATAATTTCTCAGAAATTCAATATATTTCTTTGTAAACTGACAGGTTTAGTTCCATGAGATGATGGAAAGAGAATGGTTGGAATTGGTATGCAATTAATTAATTATTAAAATTTAGTTCCAATTTGACACATTACTTTTGTGTGACATTGAGCAAATCTTTGTCATCTATAAAATGAGGTTAACCTAAACACTTATGTGATTTTATCTAGGTCTTAAATTGTTATCCTATCTCTTAAGTCTTTCAAACCTATGATACATAGTTATATTTTATTTTCCTTTGTTGTCTTTTATCTTCCCTGTTAACACTTGCCTTTTCCTTTGTCTTGACCAGGAAATTATGACTCTACTTCTATTTTTAACTGTATCTGCCATCATACAGGGAAAATTTTGCAGTGGTTTCATATTCCCTAATACTAGTACTGGATTAGGAATACATTCCCTCTAACACACTGTGCTTATATTTTTAAGGTTCCTAATTATTCCTTCATTGCTTCACAGTTAGGTGAGATTTTAACCTTCAAGTAAATATGTTCATTTTTACTTTCTACTTACAATATATGTATTTGTCAAAACCTTAACAGAAATATGTATGTAGACCATTTTCGCCAACTGTGAGATTTTAAACAAGCTTTATTAACAAAGTAAGATCAAGAATGAACGAAATAACATGTAATTTCAGTGTTTGCTGTTGCTATATTACATGACTATATAACAGGAGGGAGGAAATACTTAAGTTGTGAAAATTATTTGCACAATATTCTTCTGCCTAAGTATGGATAAAATTAAGTTTGTGATTACCATAGCATAAACTCCAGGAAAAGTGAAGCAAATAAAACTTTAGTAATTTTTATCTCAAACACTTTCCTAATACATCAAATATATACAGACTTTAGTTCTGTCCTTATGTATTCTAAATAAGTTCATTTAAGCTCAGCACTTCTAATAGTATGTTTCTATGAATAGAGCTATATTTCCAAGAGAGACTCTTAAAAGAAATATTATACAAAAGAAAATGAAAACATATGACTGACAAAAGCCACATTCAGTAAATAATTTTATTAATATTCATAGAACATTGGAACTCAGAATCACTTTAGAGATCATCTCTTCAAAAAATACTCAAGTTAAAGATCCATGGAATGACTGCCCAAAGGGTTACGATACTTAACAGATGTGTTACTAAGAGAGATATTTGGAATATGTTATACTGAAAAGTAAAAATCTTCTGATTGTTTCTTCATTAAAACTAACCAATAAGTGTGTACTTGAATTATGTATTTTACATGAACATATAGAAATAGAAATATGTAAATACATTTATGAATTTATATATAGAGATATATGCACACATATATATTTATATATAGATGTTTGTGACTATACATACACATATATAGAATACTTACAAACAAATATATATGATGTATTGTTCTTGGAATTATACTTATTTATAATACTTATAATATTACTCAAAACAATATATTCTTAGGAATCAAAAATATTTTTAGTAAAACAACCTCATTTATATTGTTAGTGCTAAAATTTGTTGAGACTTATTATAAAGCGTCATTCAGATGAAAGGAGTTTCTTGGTGAGTGTGACATAATGCCATAATGATGACTGGTCATGCATCAATAAATCAGTAATATCATAAAAGGATATACTGATATTTTCCTGATTAAATTTTGAAGCATGACTAAGTGGTGTCCTACAAGTACTATTAAATGATTATTTGCTACTCATTTAAATATTCATTATAATTAGTTATAATATGCTTACATATTTATAATATATAAGCATAATTCAAAATATATGACTAGTAGAAAATCAAATTTCTAAAAGTTATCTTCAGAGGAAAGAAGTAGTAGTTGAATGGAAATTCAAACTGGGAGATTATTCTTGGAGAAAATACTACACCACCATATTACAGTATAAATTCAGTACAGCAATAGATGGTAGATTAAGGATAAAGTAGTAGTATTTTCAAAATAAGGAAAATCTTTTTTTGTAGAAGGTTATGCTTGACTTAAATTCTTAAAAAACTATGTAGTCTATACAGTGGAATGGAAAACATTCTAAGGAATGGAAACATTGACAGAAATAAGAATGAGAGTGCCTCCTTTGAAAAAATCAAGAAGACACATTTGACTACATTGTAAAGTATGGGAATGGGGGTAATGTTAATAACGTTAAAAAATAATCTCAAGGCTATTTTCTGAAGACTATTTCAATTAAAATGGGAAAAATTGTATTTTATCCTAAAAACATTAAAGGATCGGTGGGTCTATTGAGTTCGAGTAAAATATGTTCTAACATGTGCTTATAGAAAATCACTTAATTAATTGTATGTTATGTTGCAAAGAGGAAAGACTTTAAACAGTGTGACAATTCAAAGACTATAATAATCCAGGGGAAGGTGAATAAAGGCTTAAATTGTGGTATGTTCTGCATGAATAAGAAGGGAATTGATGCGAAAAATTTTGTGGAGATAGAAACAGCAAAACTTAATGATTCTTTGGTTAATAGAATAGTTAATGTTAAGACAGAAAACGCAGAAAATTAGTAGCAGATAGGCAGAATAGTGCATAAAGTGTTGGATTTAAAGTCAAAAAGAGCCGAGTTTAAATCCTGCCTAAAAAGCTCTGAGAAATTCATGTAACTTCTCTTTGCCTCAGATTCTTCATCTGGAAAATGGTTTAAGGATTGGTATTAAATCAAAATAGATAATACATGTTAGTGCTTTGAAGCTTTTTCCATTTAGTTAAAGATTCCAAAGATCTTCACCTAATTGGGTTTCCCTAAGCTGTTTCTTTGCTTTGCTTACATTGGCATTGTCACTACCTTTTGATTCATACTTTTTTGATACAGAATAATTTCATAATTTGTTATACATGATCTTCCCATATTGTGGCACTTATTTAGAAAGAATTATGAACTTGGTTTGTGGACATATTGCTCTTCCTATGAATTTCTTTTTTTCCAGTTCTCTTATGGTTACCTAATGATTCCAAAATGTTATTAACAAATTTTTAACATTTTTAACATTTTATTTAAAGGAAAATAAAATGCAGAAAAATTAGCAAACAACTTATTATTATTTATTTATTATTATTCCTGTTGACTCCTTTTTTAGGAGCATAGGGCCGCAACCATCTCACGCCAGCGGACTCTGTTCTGGGCAACTTCCCCCAGCTGGGCCCATGTCATTCCGACCGTTTTTGTTTCATTTTCGGCAGATCGTCGCCAGGTCTGTTTTGGTCTTCCAACTTTCCTCCTCCCTGAAGGGTTCCAGCTCAATGCTTGTCTGGCTACGTTGTCTTCCGGTTTTCGTAGCGTATGTCCTATCCATCTCCACTTACGTTTCTTTATGTCCTGACTAATGGGATACTGGATTGTTCTTTCCCAGAGACTAGCATTGGAGATCTTTTCAGGCCATCTGATGTTCAAGGTGTAGCGTAGACATCTATTAACAAAGACTTGGAGTTTATTGGTGTTAGCGCTCGTCACTCTCCAGCTTTCTGATCCATATAGGAGGACGGCCTTTACGTTGGTGTTGAAGATTCGGAGCTTAGTGACGAGGGACAGTGCTTTGGAGATCCAGACAGACCGCGGGGTGTTAAATGCCTGTCTGGCTTTGTTGATTCGGTTTCTGATGTCCTCATCTGCCCCGCCGTCCTTACTGACTATGCTACCCAAATAGGTGAAGTGGTCCGTCTCCTTGATGTTTTCTCCCTGTAGTTGGATTGGCAGGTCCTGTCTGCTGTTGACTGTGATCACCTGGTCTTCCTCTTGTTGATCTTCAGACCTCTCTTCTCCGCTTCTTCAGAGAGACGTGCAAGTTTGGCTTGCGCATCCTGCTGCTTGTGAGAAAGGAGACAGATGTCATCCGCGAAGTCAAGGTCCTCAAGCTGCTTGGTGTGAGTCCATTGAATGCCCGTATTGTTGTCCTTGGTAATTCTTCTCATGGTCCAATCTATGACCATCAAGAAGATAAGGGGCGAAAGCATGCAGCCTTGCTTCACTCTGGTCTTCACTGTGAAGGGAGCCGTCAGTTTCCCATTATGGATGACCTGGCAGGTAAAGTCTTCGTATAGCTGCTGGATGATGTTGATGAGCTTCAGGGGAATCCCGTAATGCTGCATCAATCTCCAGATGATGCTCCTGTCCACGTTGTCAAATGCCTTCTCAAAGTCCACCAAAGTCATGTAGAGGGGGGACTGCCATTCGATGGACTGTTCGATGATGATTCTTAGGGTGACGATGTGGTCGGTGCACGATCTGTGCTGACGAAACCCTGCTTGTTCTATTCTCAGCTTCTTGTCCAAGGCCTCCTTCAGTCTTTCTAAGATGACTCTGGTCAGGATTTTTCTGGGAGCGGATAGAAGCATGATTCCTCGCCAGTTGCTGCATTGGGATAGGTCACCTTTCTTGGGTAGCTTCACCAGGTAGCCTAGTTTCCAGTCTGTCGGGACTTGTTCCTGTTCCCAGATCTTCTGCAGGAGGGGTTGTAGCATCTCCGCTGACATTTCTGGGTCTGCCTTGAGTGCCTCAGGGGGGATGCCGTCTGGACCTGCAGCCTTACCATTTTTCGTGGTCTTGATAGCTTTGATGATCTCAGCTTTGGAAGGTGGGCCCGTGTTCACCTGAAGCAGTTCGGTGGCTGGCGGTATGTCTGGAACAGTTGGTGGAGGCAGTCGGTTCAGGATTTCTTCGAAATGCTCTGCCCATCGGGCTCTCTGCCCTGCATCGCTTGTTATTGTCTTGCCAGTCTTGTCCTTCACTGGCTTGCTAGGGTTGCAGTTCTTTCCCGATAGAGTTCTTGTTATTTCGTATAGCCTCTTCATGTTCCCCTGCCCAGCTGCTGTTTCTGCTTCTTCGGTCATATCGTGAATGAACCGTCTCTTGTCGTATCTTGCGCTCTTCTTGACTTGACGGTTCTTTTCCCAGTACTGTGTTCGAAGTTCTTCTTTCTCCTGTTGATCTTGGCACTGGCTGATCTTCTGTTTCAAATCTCTTCTCTGTTGTATCTTGGCCCATGTCTCTTGTGTTAACCATTCCTTGCGCTTTCTCTCTCTCTTTCCCAGGACTTCTGCGCAGGTGGTCTTCCAGGTCAGGCGAAACCATCATTTACTCTGGCCATGAAGACCCCGACCATTCCCACACCCAGGAAGTAGCGCTGCTCATGACACCTGAAGCAAAAAAGGCGCTGATAGGTTGGGAACCTATCTTGTCAAGGCTTATGTCAGCAAGGTTCAACTCAAAGGGGAAGAAGATCACCATCATCCAATGCTATGCACCCACCAGTGCGGCAGAGGAAGAGGAAAAAGAAGAGTTTTACAGCTCCCTACAGGCAATACTTGACGGCACACCAAGAAGAGACCTGAAGATCGTTATGGGAGACTTGAATGCAAAGGTAGGAGAAGACAACACAGGAAAGGAATTCATCATGGGAAGGCATGGAGTAGGCACCTGTAACGAAAATGGAGAGCTCTTTACGGATTTCTGCGCCTTCAACGATCTTGTTATTGGGGGTACTATATTCCCACACAAGAAAATTCATAAGTCAACCTGGATTTCACCTGATGGAAGGACGGAAAATCAGATAGATCACATCACAGTCTCCCGCAAGTGGAGAAGAAGCCTTCTAGATGTTAGAGCAAGACGTGGTGCAGATGTGGCCTCGGACCACCAACTCCTGGTGGCAACTTTTAGAACCAAGTTGAAATCATTCAATGATCTTTCAGGCAGATTACAGCATAAGTTCAACATGCAAGACCTAAAGACCAGAGAGGAAAAAGAAGCATTCAATTGCGAAATCAAGAACAAGTTCGGGGCCTTGACAGGACTCATGAGAGCAAACAACTACAAAAAAGAAATTCAACATAGGAAGTTATTTTGGTGACATGGTAAACTTTACCTATAAGATAGACAACTAAGTCTATGCTGCTGCAATCAAAGCCGAAGTGAAAAATATGCATTGACTCCAAAAAGAATTAGTGGATAAGTTCTGAAAGAATTTTAAAAATCAAGTAAGAGAAGTAGATGAAAAATTGGAAAAAGAAATGAGAATGATTCAGGAAAATCACACGCAAAAAAGAGTCAATAGCTTGGTAAAGAAGGCACAAAAAATACTGAAGGAATAAATATCTTAAAAAGCAGAATATATCCATTGATAAAAGAAATACACAAATAAAAAGAGAATAACTCCTTAGAAAACAAAATTGGCTGACTGGAAAAAAAATTTAAAAAGCATTGAAGGAAAAAACTTCTTTAATAATAAATTTGCTCTTACTGAAAAAGAGATAGAAAAATTTACTGAGGAAAAGAATGCTTTAAAAAGTAGAACTGGGGGGGCAGCTAGGTAGCTCAGTGGAGTGAGAGTCAGGCCTAGAGACAGGAGGTCCTAGGTTCAAACCCGGCCTCAGCCACTTCCCAGCTGTGGGACCCTGGGCAAGTCACTTGACCCCCATTGCCCACCCTTACCAATCTTCCACCTATGAGACAATACACCGAAGTACAAGGGTTTTAAAAAACAAAACAAAAAAACAAAAAGCAAAAAACAAAAAAAAAGTAGAACTGGTCAAATGGAAAGGGAGATACAAAAATTCTCACAAGAAAATTATGCCTTAAGAATTAGAATTGGGTAAATCGAAGTTAATGACCCCATAAGACATTAAGAAACAACCAAAGCCAAAAGAATGAAAAAGTATTTTAAAAATGTGAAATATCTCAAGGCAAAAACAACTGACTTAGAAAATAAATCCAGGAGAGTTAATTTAAGAATTATTAGACAACCTGAAAGCCATGAAAAAAAAAAAACAAACCTTATTAGGAACTATATTTCAAGAAATGATCAAGGAAAATCACCCTGATATTCTAGAACTAGATGACAAAATAGAAAATGAAAGGATATAGCAATCACCTCATGAAATAGATACCAAAAGGTAAATTCCTACGAATATTATAGCCAAATTTTAAAAAATTCCCAAGTCAAGGAGAAAATATTGCAAGCAGTCAAAAAGAAAAAATTCAAATATTGTGGAGTCACATTCAGAATAACATAAGATAGTATCTTATATATTAGAGAATGAGAAGATGCCGAATATGATATGTTAGAGGGTAAAGGAGCTAGTACTTCAACAAAGAATCACTTACCTATCAAAAGTGAGCATAATTCACCGTATAGTGGTAAGAATTAAAGGAGAGGACTTTCAAACTTTTCATTCCTGATGAAAAGAACAGAGCTGAATGGAAAATTTGACTATCAAATACAAGATTAGAAAGAATCATAAAAAGGTAAAAAAGAAAAGAGAAATCAAAAGGTATTCAATAATGTTATATTATGTACATCCCTACATGGAGAGATTATTCTTATAATTCTAAATAACTTCATCAATATTAAGGCAGTAAGAAGGAGTATACATAGAAAGAGTGTGAGGATAATAAAAATGACAATTCTACCCAAATTAATCTACTTATTCATTGCCATAGCTATCAAACTACCAAAAATTTTTTATAGTTAGAAAAAAATATAACAGAGTTCATATGAAAGAACAAAAGATCAAGAATATGAAGGGATATTATGAAAACAAAATCTGAGTAATTAGGGGCTAGCAGTACCACATTTTAAACTGTATTATAAAGCAGTGCTCATCAAAACAATATGGTACTAAGAGATAGAAGGGTTGATTAATGGAATAGATTAGGGGTAAATGACCTCAGCAAGTTAGTGTTTGATAAACTCAAAGATCCCAGGTTTTTGAACAAGAACTCATTCTTTGACAAAAACTGCTTAGAAAATTTGAAAACAGCATGGGAAAAATTAGGTTCAGATCAACATCTTATAACCTCTACCAAGAAAAATTAAAAATAGCTAAATTGTGTAATTATAAAGAGTGAAATCAAAAATAAATTAAATAAACATAGAATCGTATACCTATCAGAACTGTGGGAAAGGAAGGAATTTAAGAACAAGCAAGAGATAGAGAACATTATAAAATGTAAATGAATGACTTTGATTATATCAAATTAAAAATGTTTTATACAAACAAAACCAATGCAACCAAAAGTAGAAGGAAAGCAACAAACAGGGAAAATATTTTTATAAAAAAGCTCTCTGACAAAGGTTTAATTTCCCAAATATATAAGGAACTAAGTCAAATTTACAAAAAATCAAGCCATTCTCTAATGGACAAATAGTCAAGTGGTATGAATATGCAGTTTTCACATGATGAAATCAAAACTATCAATAAGTACATGAAAAATGTTCTAAATCCCTCCTGATTAGAGAAATACAAATAAAAACAACTCTGAGGTACCACCTCAACCTTAGTATATTGGCCAATATGATAACAAAGGAAAATGAAAAATGTTGGAGGGGATGCAGCAAAATTTTGACATTCATACATTGCTGGTAGAGTTGTGAATTGGTCTAACCATTCTGGAAGGCAATTTAGATCTATGTGCATAGGGCTTTAAAAGTATGCCTAACCTTTGATCCATCCATTCCACCGCTGGAGTTGTACCCAAAAGAGATAATAGTTTTAAATTATTATACAAAAATAATTATGTCCTCTCTCTTTATTGTGGCAAAAGATTGGAAAATGAGGGAGTGTCCATCGATTAGGGAATTGCTGAACAAATTGTGGTATCCAATGGTGATGGAATACTACTGAGCTGAAAGAAATAATGAACAGGAGGAATTCCATGTGAACTGGAAACACCTCTAGTAATTGATGCAAATCAAAAGGAGCAGAACCAGAAGAATATTTATTGTTTACAGAGACCGATACACTGTGGCACAATCAAATGTAATGGACTTCTCTACTAGAAGCAATGCAATGATCCAGGACAATTTTGAGGGAATTATGGGAAAGAACACTATCCACATCCAGAGAAAGATCTGTGGCAGTAGAAAGGCAGAAGCGAAACATAAAATTGATCACATTGTTTGATGGGTATATGACTGGAGATGTTGACTTTATATCATCACTCTATTGCAAATATTAATCATATGGAAATAGGTTCTGAACAATGATACATGTAAAATCCAGTGGGATTGCTTGTCAGCTTTGGGAGGGGTTAGGGGAGAGTGGTGGGAAAAATAATAAATCATGTAGCCATAGATAAATATTCTAAATCAAAATTAATATATATCAGGATTTCATTTTTAAAAATAAGAGCCACAAAATCAAGAGGAAAAAATCCAACTAAAACAAGTCCAAAGGGACCTCAAAAGTAGAGGATGATTATATAAACACACACATACAATTTACATATTTTAAAATATATTGTAAACAATGTGGAGTTTGTGGTTTTGCACCTATTTTTCATGTACTTGTTTAATTTTTTTATGTTGGTTGTTAAATAAATAATAAAACAGTAATTAATTTGAAAAAATAAAATATAACAAAGTATAAGTAAGGCAGGGGAGGTTTAGATATTAACCATTCCCTCTTATTTAGCTTTCCTTCAACATTACTGCTATTGGAATGAGCACCCTACTAAATCCCCTGTAATCAAACATACTTCTCCACTTGTTCACATGGGGAATACTCCTCAGGGCTATGAAAAATGGAACTGCCTGCATTCTGGTCCCAAGACTCCATGGTGTGCTGCTGTTATCACATGATAGCCATGTCTGTGCCCTTCTCTCTTCATTTCTTTTAAGTACCTCACCTTCTTCCCCTCTTACAGTGCTTATATCCAGTTAGTTTTATTTTATCCAAAATTGAGAGTAATTCATGATCCCAGAGACATTGGAGGATAACTAAGCCCTGTCTTAGGAAACATAAAAAATAGGGATATTTAATTTAAATCAGAACAGAGACCAATAATAATTTCACTATACCCATTACCAGGCATTCCATGTCTCAAGCCCATGAAGTAGCTCTGTCCTCTGTCCCCAAATGAAGGACATGAATCTCTCTGAAAATAAGATCTCATAATAATTTATACCCAAAATGATTATAGGTTAGCCTTCTACCAGTCTTCTCACTCACAAACCTTTAGGTATGGATCAGTTGAGAATATGCTGTGGTTTTCTATAATGGTGACCGAACCTTCTCATGGCAGACTTCATCTAATAGGGTCTCCAAATCAGAGTATGCATGACTCGGTTCTGTTCATTGCTATGATTTCTCCTCAGTGTTTTATGCTACCTTCTGCCATTTTCTGGGCTAAGCTAGTACATACAATTCTCCCTGGATAGATTTCCTAGCACTGTGTCTGTCACAAACAAGGTGATTAATAAAAGTATGTTAAATAGAATTGAATGTAATTGCTCTGGACTAATTTCAGAATCATGCTCAACCTCTCCAGAGGGAAAAAATAGCAATGGGAAACACTTTAAGAGCAAAAACTCAAGTTAAAATACCATTTTCATCTCGCCCTTCAAAAAAAACCGCAGGGGTGGCAAAGGACTAGAAAATGAAGGCATGTTCATCAATTAGGGAGTAGGAAGAAGTGGTGGTATATGCTTGTAATGAATGTTCCATAAGAAATGACAAATAAAATCAGTGCAAGTAAAACATACAAAACTTGGAAAGACATATATGAAAAGGTGTGGTAATGTAAGCAGAACCAGAAGGGTGTTATACAGAGTAACAGCAATGATGTATGATTATCAACTATAAATGACTTAACTATTTTCAACGAGATAAGGTTTCAAGAATCCTTATCTTTTTGAAAATAGTTAAGTTAAGGAAACAGATAAGTTAAGGAAATTACAACAGATTCCTGACATAAAAAAGATATCCATCACCAGAGAAGGAACATCTGGTAAATTGAAACATAACATTTTTCACTTTATTTTCTCCATGGATTTTTCTCTTATGTAAGTGATATATGTCATTTCACAACAGAAAAAAACATGAATATATGTATTATATGATATATGTACAACCTATATAATATTATTTCACTTTTTGTGAATGAAGGATGATTAGTAAAAGGGATGGTAAAAAAATGAGATACAGATTTTTGTGCAAAACTAATATGGGAATTTGTTCCTTTTGATAAACCGTATGTATCATACTTCATTATCCATTTCTGATAAATCATATTACTAACATATTACATAAAATAATACAAAAATGCAAATATAATGAATTTAACTTAGAAAACAGAATTTTCAAAATTGAAAGAATTCTATGACAAAATTTTCTGGAATGCTCTCTTCTCACATATAGCCCAATCTCTTCCTCTAAGTCTGAAAGGGTGAGGAACAATGTAACCTATTCCAATGAAAGATTATTATATCTCATGTGATTGTAGTATATCAGATTACTAATTCCAAAGTCTAACAGTTGAGCCTCAGTCTCAATATAACAAACAGTTGTGCCAAGTTCATCCAACATGGTGCAAATGAACAAATTTTATTTTTCTAGCTTTCCCTTAGTAATTATTTATTTTTTAATAGAAGTATTGTCTATCGTGATCAAGTTTTCTGAAAGAGTTGCTTTGGAACACTGCCAGCTGAGGAAGCCCAGGAGAACTGTTTAATGAGGGTAAAGCCAACAGCAAGAGAGAACACTCACTAATGAATAGTCTGGTGTGTTCATTTCACCTTGAAGACACTGGAATGAGGGAATATCAAAGTGCAGTTCATAAATAGGAGGACTAAGACCAGCAGGTGAAGGATAATGACAATTAGGTGAACAAGTTAGGAAATGATATGATAGATAAGAGAGATTATTTATGTTTAGAAGAATAGACTAAAGTTTGGAAAGATTGAGCAAATATAAGGTAGAAGGAAGCTTTCACTGTTATAGAGGAGAACAAAATGAAAACCTAAGTCAAAAGGGCAAAGTAATGAGTCCAGAGATAAAAATAAATTCATGTGTCAGTTCCCTGAGCAGACCTGGCAGATATAGTTAGTGCAGAGACAGTGATCACTGATGAATTCTTCTCGAAAATAAGAGCTTGCTCCAAGTACTGCATTTCTCTTTTTTTCTTCCTTTATGGTTTAACTCCCAAGTTCCCCTTATATATGAATGAATTATGGTATGAACTATATTATATATTTCTGCATGTATGTGTATATATATGTATATATATGGGAGCTTAGATAAAGAATAGTATAATTTGATTCCTATTTAATTTGGTATTAAAATGTTAATTTGATTTAATGTGCTACATGATTTAACAATCATATACATATAGATAGATTATATAAATATATGTATGTATTATGACATTATGTGATTTTGGTAATGTCTTCAGAAATTTAAGTTATAATTTCTCTCTGACTTCTGGGAGTTACTGGGGTCCCAAATTCATTACCCTATAGTAAAAATATTAAGCCTCTTTGGCTTTAGGTTTTTTTTTTTTTTGTTTTGTTTTGTTTTTGCCTGCTTCTCAAATCACAATTATACATTATATACCTGGGTCTATAGCATAAAGTTTTTCAGTTTCCTAGGATCTGCCACTCCATTGGCATAGATCTTAATAAATGAAGATCACTATCACCTTCATGCCATAGTAGATAGGAAACATTTTCCAGTAGGGCACCAGCGAAGTTAGGAAACACTTTTCGACTGGTAAAATATACAAAATTTTGTTCGTCAGTATAGAAGAAGAAGGAGGAATACTTAGAAAGAGGTGAAAGAAAATTAATTTTGACAACATGAATATCAAAAGTGAAATGTTGATTTATTTTACTTATTAAAAAACCTTAATAGTAGGATTCTATGAGATTCTTTTATTTTATTTTCTCATGTGGTTGTATTCATGAGCTATAAATTATATATGCATACATGTTATATATCCACAACAAATGTCACATATAACCATGTGCATGTGTACATATCTGTATACATGTATGTAAATATACATATATGCATATATAAATACATGTACATGACAGAAAAGGCAGCTAGTGGCTCAGTTGACAGAGTGCTGGATCTTGACTGAGTTCAGATCAAGCCTCAGACATAATAGCTGTATGAAACAGGGCAAATCACTTAATCTCTGCCTAACTCCACAGAAGAAGGAAATGGCAAACCTCTTTAGTATCTTTGTCAAGGAAATCCATGTACAATATGGTCCATAGAGTCGCAAAGAGTTGTTTGTAAGTGAATGACTGAAAACAAATATATGGCTTAACTGAAATATTATCCTTAAAAATACAAAGACACATATATAACTGTGTCACAAATAAATATGGATATAAATAATTTTAAAGAAAATAGCCTTTGAAAGAAACGTCTAATATTTTTGGCTTGTAAGGAAAAAAATGTTGATTATGTATCATTCTATGACACTTTGCCATAATGGAATAAGGAATCAAACCTTCATAGAGATTATTTTTTAATGGTGTATCATAACTGGGTAATGTAAGGAAATCAGCTTATATCTTATTCAGTGGTGGTCTTTGTTAAACTTTTTGTACTTTGTTCCTTTTGCATATTTTCTATGATCTTTGATAAAGGAACCAATTTGTCATCTCTCCTTACATAAAAGACAGGTACATTTTCAGTACCTTGTCCATGCAATAAAAGCAAAAAGGACTTTTACCACCTGTGTCTCCGTGTTTAACTCAGCTATTTGAGCTATGTTTCACAGCTAGGAATCAACTATAAGTGAAAGCTTGTGAACTGTCTCAGAATCTTTGACCTTGAATATGAAGATTACAAGTACCTGCCTTTTGAAAACTCTTTATCGTGATGGCATTAAACAAAGAATTATACATGTCTTTTATTGCTTCTTTGTTAATAGGATGTAATCACTGATAATCTTTCTAAATATAACCCCTTCTCCACTGCCAAAAATTGCTAACAAATTTTTAAAATTTGAGTTAGGGAAAATAAATGACCTTTGTAAAAGTTTTCTATTATATTTAAAACAAATTCACAATATAAATATCCACAGAATTAATAGGCAATTTGATCATATATGCAGATTGTGAGTAAACAGTAAGACACTAAAGGAAATCCAGCCTATCTCTAGGGAATATATTTTTATGATTAAATATGAATCTTCAGGCATTAGTAGTAAGTAGTCTTCCTCAAATTTTTTTACCAATTTATCACATATGTCATAGTCAATAAATATGGGATTATACCAAGTCTGTTCTAAGTCCTCTTCTCTTTTCTCTTTACATATTCTTATTTAGTGAACTTATTAGATTCCAAGAATACAATTCAAAGGCATGCTAGTAAAACTTTAGCAATGGACTTTCTGAGAAAAGGCACCACACAACACATTTTCACATTTAATCTACATTATTAACACTTTCCATTACTTTATTAAGTCTAGACAATCAAAATAATCAATAAAGTCCTGTTTCCGAATTTTTTTTCCTATTTCTGCCCTATAAAAGCCAATACTAAAAATTTAACAATTGAGTAGCTAGTTGAGACTGGTTCTAGCAGATTTCTGGAATTTACATATTCCTGGATTTTTTGCACACATGCATACACATACTCTGTGATTACTTTTAGTTACCTACCTTTAAAGTCTTCCTGTTTCATTCAATTCTTCAAAAAGCTACCAAAGTAATTTAATTATAGCAGAGGTTTGACTACACCAAATCTGTAGTTAACTTGGTTCCTGGTGTTTCCATGATCAAATAGCAACATTTCATCACTCCACCATGTTGGTCCATCCTAGCTTTCCATTATTCTTACAGATCTTTTCCCCTCTACACACCATGCAATCCATTCAAACTGGCCTCATGTGCTGTTCCTCAAACATGGTTCTTCATCTACTATCTTGGTGCTTTTGTTTTGATTTTATTTTATGAAATGCAATTTTTTATATCTGTAAATCAAAATCTATTTATCTTCCAAGAGTTAATTCAGCCACATTTTCTACAAAGAATCTTCCCTGATCTTTAGTTTCAATATCTCAATCTGATACCATTGAACTATCAAATTCTTTTGGTATATGTTTATATGTATGTGCATGTTAGTACATATATATATTTTTATATGTGTGTGTGTAAATATGTTTGCCTATCTACATACTGCATTCTTCATTAGATTGGGAGGGACTATTCACTTTTTGTTTTTGTCTTTAGAGATTAGGATATGGTCTAATGAATAACAAGCATTTAATGGTTGCTTATTATTTGCTCGGTACATTAGATGATTAATAAATCTTGTCTCTTGACTAAAACAATTCATAGAAATATAATTCCATTGTTACTAATAAAACAAATAAAGACAATTGGAATAAGAAAAATTTAATTCTGAAAATATTGTTGAGAATACACAAATGATCAGCTTCTATATTTTATGGGGATTCTTAAATATAAAGTCTCATAAATTCACTTTCTCATACTGATAATCAACAAGCACATTTTTCCCACATGCTCAGATATTTATTCACAAATACTTTGTCAGTGACATTAGATGAACATTCTGGGTCAAAACAAGAAAAGGAGGAAAAGTAAGGGAATGAAGGAAAGTGGGATAATGGTTGTTTTTATTATTTTAGAAAGGTATTATGAAATAAAGACATTTAAAATGAATAAGTAGCATATATTAGACCTAATATCTAAAGTCCTTGTAATTGTTCATGTAGATTAGAATATGGTAAAAATTAATTTCTTTCCCTTGGCAAGAAAAATCTAATTTCTGTAAATTTATCATAGACATACTGATTCTAACTTGAAGAACCTAAACAGATTTTGCTTAAATAGAAAGGAAAAAATAAAATAAAATACAGTACTAATATCCCTTTTATGTGTTTTTCATTTCTAGTTATTTAACCTGAATAATGATGACCTGCTTGTTTTTAATTAAACAGAAGAGATTTTATTTACATCCATAGCAACAAAATTATTCAAAATATACTCTCAGTGTGAATGGCAATATTCATGTGATTATATGTTTATTTCACATGTAATAGAGCTTGGAGCATTTATGCCAGAGTTTTTAAAACCTCACCATAAATGTATATTACTTAATTTTAGCTCCATAATTTATTTACTTTATCTTTTAGATATACCATTGCATCATATAAGGTGATGAAAATGTAAAAGCCAAAAATAAATAATAGTCCTAATTATAGCTATTTTTAACATATTCATTTAATCATTCAACAACACTTTAGCTTACCCAGATTGCAATGAAGTCTTTCTTAATACCTTTTATTCTATAATTGGTGATCAGAGGGAGATATGAATAAGAAAATTCTCAGTTGTGTGAATGAGGCAGTTTCCATACTCTTATAACTAGTAAAATCCATTTCCATCTCTACCCTCCACTATAACTCATGTTAGCAGAAATATAATATGGTAAATTCAATAACAGAAATATTATAATAAAAGAGAATAATGCAATGTACATTTTTACATCTTGTAGTTACAATTATTATCTCTGCAGGTGATGTCCAAGCTTTGACTCTGCTAAGTTTTACTCATATAATTATTTCTTGGATATCTTGAATTAGATTGCTTGGATGCAACCCAAACATATTTTCAAGGCAGAATGTGTTATCTTTCTCCCTAAACCTCCTCTCCTTCATAATTTCTCTTTCTATTGGGGGATCACACTGTCAATAACCCAGGATTGCCACTTTGTTTTATTTTGAATTTTCACTCTCACTTACACCAACTGTTTAATCTATTTGACATATATTTTTGTTTCTACTTTCAAATCTTTCAAATATATTTGCTTATTTAGATCCAAACAACTACATCACTTTTCACATTTTAACTGGACTATTGAAGTAGATTTCTAAAAATTCCCTAACCTTAAGTTTCTCTCCACTACAATATTTTCCCCCAATCAGCTGCCAAGGTGTTTGTTTTTTCCTAAAAATAGGTTTGAACTGGGCACTCTCTTGCTTAATGAGTTTAATTAATTTCCTCTTAGTTCTATGATCAAATAAAATATTGGTTGGAGTTTCAAGCTTTTCATAGCATGTTTTTTTCCTAACTCTACACCTCTAATAGATGAAAACTCTCTAAATGATATTGTTATACTGTGTTACTCAAAGTTCATAAAGTATGACATCTCCCATCTCTATATATTTGTGCTAGATATTCTTCATGCCTTGAAGATTCTGTCACATCTCCATTGTCTTGGACTATCTTGGTTTATCCTTCTTTGAAAACTCAACTCAAATGCCACCTTACTTAGAATTTTTTTTCCTGCTCCCAAGTGTTGTTAATAATGATTCCCTTCTTTGAATAATTTAAATTTACTCTCATTTCTGTCTCTCTGTCTCCGTCTCTGTCTCCATCTCTCTCTCTCTCTCTCTCTCTCTCTCTCTCTCTCTCTCTCTCTCTCTCTCTCTCTCTCTCTCTC
>NC_058132.1:550376546-550415231 GCF_016433145.1 Gracilinanus agilis | reverse complement strand
TATATATATATATATATATATATATATATATATTTAACCTTTTTCCCCCAGATGATGTCAATATAATTTTTAATACTCATTTTCTGACATTGTACAATAAATGTTCTCTCTCTTATTCTCACTATTCCCTCCACCCCAAAATGGCAGATATTATGATATAGATTGTCCACATATTATCACATAATACAAATTTCTGTTTTTCATGTTCTAAAACAAGACAGATGTTGCTTACACTAGAAAAATATCATGGAAGAAATTAACTAAAGAATGGTATACTTCAATATGCATTTGATTTCCATCTATTTTTTTTTTCTGTGTTGGTGGATATCTTTTTTCTTTATGATTCCCTTGGCATTACCCTGGATCCTTCCCCTGTTTGTAATAGTTAAGTCATTCACAACTGATCATCATGCATTATTGTGTTGCAGGGTACAACATGATTCCAATTCTGTTCACTTAACATCAATTCACATAAGTCTTTCCAGATATTTTGTGATTATCTTGTTTTTCAATTCTTATGGCACAGACTATTTCATTACAACAATATAGCACCACTGGCTCAGCATATTCCCCATTTATTTAGATTTTTAATAATTAAATTAAAAGAATGAGTGCTAATATAGCCATATTTAATAACCAAAGAAGAAACTAGAGCAGGAGAAAAGTAAAGTTTTAGAAATTGATCAAATATAAAGCCCAATTAATGGCAAAATCCATTTCAATAAACTCCACAGGACCAAATTGATTTCCTAGACTTTAAGCATTTCTTTTATCCTGTCATAAATGCCAAATAATCTTGATTGCATGCCACTTTCATTTCAAGTAATGAGAAGAGAGGTGAGGTTAGTGGCACTGGAGCTCTTTATCTAAAATTGGTTCATTGTCAAACGAATACATTTCTGGAGACCATGATCCCTGTGCATAGGATTTAGAGATGAAAGAGAGATGATACTCAGCTTCTCTGTAATGTAGAAGCAAGTGAAAAAAATTACTTTGATTTCAGAATAGAATGAAAAGGTAACATATTTTAAATACCTTAATTTTTTAATCCTCAGATACTTGAAATGAGGGTATGATGCTTTATGAGTCTAGATGAATTTCGGTAATTAAAATTTTTGACTCCTGGAAGGAATGTTAATGATAACCTGTATTTTTCTGGCTGGATAAAATAGGAAATGACTTTTTTTAATATAATGGCTTCAGGCAAATAAATTATGGAAGATTTATAATTTAGAGTGAAAATTGTGTATATTCTAAGCACATAATTAAATCAATTAAATTCAAATTAATTCAACAAGAATTCCTTAAATCATAAATACCTGCCTACCACTGTTCTCTAGGAATACAGTGGAAGTAGAAGGCAATATAATTTCACTTAATAAATTTATAATTTAATTTTTGTGCTCTGGCACACATATAACATTTAATTAATTGTATGAAGCAAAAACAATTGGTATCTTAATAAATCCTTTGCAAGGATTTAAAGTCACTTTCCTATAATTTGAACTCAACTCTCTCTCCTTTTTTCCAAATTAATATTTTAGTCTTTTAAAAATCCTGTTGTATTTTATATTATCTACATGGTTTTTAGTGGCAATTGATAATGACAGGAAATAAGTTCCCCTTTTTTATTTCAGCACTCAGTAATATGTATTATTTAGGCTTGGTGATTTGTAGTCTTCAAATATAGCCAGATGTAATATTATTATCATTTTTGTTTCCTTATTAACATTTTGGACCTAACTCCCAATACAATTATCCTTTTTCCTTATCAGAAAAAAGATAAAAAAATATATACCTAAATAGTTTTTTTCCCTCTGTTCTGATTACGTCTGTGTCATCCTTAATAGACATGATTCTCATGTGATTTTTAATCTTCTTCTAGTCTAAAATATTATATAAAAATCAATTTGTTGTACTTCTCATCCATTATAATCTTCAACTTATTTGATAGTTTAGTACTGTTGATTATATTCTTATTGAACTTACTACAATAGTTTTGAATCTACTTTTAGCCTGCTCTTGCTTCTTCTGTCTTCTATAATAATTTTTTTTGCATCTTTTTTTTTTTAAACCCTTGTACTTCGGTGTATTGTCTCATAGGTGGAAGATTGGTAAGGGTGGGCAATGGGGGTCAAGTGACTTGCCCAAGGTCACACAGCTGGGAAGTGGCTGAGGCCAGGTTTGAACCTAGGACCTCCTGTCTCTAGGCCCGACTCTCACTCCACTGAGCTACCCAGCTGCCCCTATAATAATTTTAGTTTGCAAATGAGATCCCTGAAATGACACTTATAATTTTAGTTACCTTCCCCTTTCCTTTTCATTGGTATTTCTCAGTTTAATTTTTTTTCTTTTCATTACCTAATCAAAAAATATTATCACTCTTTTATCAAACTGCCATCCTCTGCAGAGTTTCAAACCATTTCAAACTATTTTTATTTTTAAAAATTTCAACTGAAATCTTATCTTGTTTTAGGAATCTCATTTTTAACAATTGTAAAAAAAGCTAGTATCACTATATTGTAGAGTAGGTAGAGGTGAGAAGGGTGTAAAACATGAGAATATTGGAAAATAATGGAAAGGAAGAATAGGTTATGAAGGGTTTACAGCATAAAAAGAGGATTTAAAATGATCCTGGAGGTAATTACAAGCCAGTGGAGTTTATTGATTCCAGAGGTGATGGAATCTGACATTCACTTCAGCGAGATTACTTTAATTGATTTTTGAGGATAGAATTGAGTGAGCATAAATTTGTGATGAGTGGATCAACTAATAGACCACTGCAATAGACTATGCATGGGGGAATGAGGACCTAACCTAGGATAGGGTATGGGAAAAGAAAAGAAGAACTATTCGAAAAGATTATGAAGGTAAAATTAGTAGGCATTGATAACACATTATATGTAGATGACAAAATACAGCAAAAAAAAAAAAAAAAAAAAAAAAAAGTTAACGCATTGGTTGGGAGCCTGAATGACTAGGAGATCAAGTACTTTGTCTTATTCTTTATGTTTCACATATCTAATAGTGATAGATTGCATTTATTTGAAGTTAACAAAATTATTTAACTGTCCATTTTTCAAGAATTTTCCATTCCTCTCTTATACTAAAAATTATAGGTCACGTCTTATGCTTCTGGGAGCTAAGATGCTAAATTAATGAAGAATCTGAGCTCACCCATATATACCTCCAAACAAACAAAGAAACTATCTCAAAACAAATTCTGATGTAGTTTAACTAATAAAAGATAGGCTATAACTGGTTCCCAGTGCAAGATGTTATAGCAAGGCAGTAAGACAGTCCCAGCTTCCTTGGATGAGAGGGAAGAGCAGTACAGACTTTGAAGGGATGTTAAAAGAAGTTAAAAATAAAATAATAAGAGAGATAAAAGAGGAATTGGGAAAGAATTAAAAGTCAACAGGATGTAAAAAAATTGTATAAAAACTTACTGAAGAAAACAATTGCCAAAAGACTAGAATTGGTCAAATGGAAAGGAGGAATGAAAATCCAATGAAGAAAACTAAAAAAGTAAAATTTTCCAAATGGAAATGGAAAAAATAAATTCAATGAAGAAAATAAATTCATAAAAATTCGATTTGGAGAAAAGGAAGCTAAAGATTCCATGAAGCATCAGAAAGCAAAATTAATTCAAAAGAATGAATATATCAATAAAATTCTGAAATGTCTCATTGAAATAACAAAAAAAAGTCACTTGGAAAATAAATCCAGGAGAAGTAATTTAAGAATCAGTGAACTACCTAAAAGTCAAGATAAAAAGAAAGAGCTTGGACAAGATATTAGAAGAAATTTTCAATTAAAATTGTTCTGGGATACTCAAATAAAGGGAAAAATAGAATTTGAAGGAATTCATTAATCACTTCCTGAAAATCATCAGTAAATAAAAACTACCAGGACTATTAAAGCCAAAATTCAAGAAACTCCAAAGCCAAGGAGAAAATATCATATAAGCATGCAGAAAATAAAACAAAACAATATGCAATAATCAAAATAAAAATAAAAATGAAACAAAGCATTTCAACACTGAAGATAACACAGGAGCTAGGAGTTTTTCATTAAAGGACAAGAGGACACAGAATATGGTGTTTTGAAAAGCAAATGATCTAGGATGATAACAAAACATGTCCTCCCCAGTAATAATAAGCATAATACTTTATGGGATAAAATGGAAATTTAACAAAAAAGAGACTTCAAAATCATTCTTGGTGAAAAGATCAGAGGTGAAACAAAGATTTGGTGATCAAATTTGACCCTCAAGAGAAGCATCAAAAGATAAAGAGAAAAGAGAAAAGTTAAGGATTTAATATGGTTAAACTTTACATTCCTAGAAGTGATACTTAAATATTTATGATACAGAAAATTCTCATGTAATTTTAAGATACTTAAGAATTTATCACTTTTAGGTGAGTTTTATTCTAGGTATAAAGAGATTGCATAATATTAGGAAAACTATCAACTTAAATAACCATATTAATAAGAAAAGCAATAGAAAATATAAGATCACCTCAAAAGATTCAGAAAAAAGAATTTGGCCAAAAAAAGAAATACAAAACATATCTGTTCCCATTAAAAACACTGAAGATTGGAATAAATGGAGCTTTTACAAATTGATAGAAATTATCGACCAAAAAGTTCATCAAGAATTATCTGTAATAATAAACAAACAAACAAGTAAATACATAAATAAATGATCCTTGATGATTATTTAAAAAAAATGAATTATCTGTAAGGCAAAAAGGCTTTCTGACAAAATTAGGGGTGAAGCAAATATGACTATTAGAACCATTATTTTTCAGTATTGTACTAGTGATGCTCATTATTACCATAAGATAAAAAAAAACCTAAAGGAATTAAAATTGGCATAGAAGACTCAAATTGATCACTCTTTGCAAATGATGTGATGGTATGATGGTATACTTGGAGAATCCTGGAGATTTCATGTCAACTTTAGTACATTTGTAGTTTATAAATAAAGTCTCTTAAATCATTATTATTTCTGTATGCTAATAAAAAAGTTCAGCAAGGAGATTTTGAAAAATAAATCTCATTTAAAATAACTGTAAATATATAAAATACCTGCACATCTATCTTCCAAAAAAAATCCAAACACTGTATGAAAATAATTTAAAACACTTTTCAGAAAAATAAAGTCAGGTTTGTTGTTGTTGTTTTTTTTTTTTTAGTACTCAATCTCAATTTGATTTTTTCACTCATATATTTCCCTTTTGTTCTTCTTTTTTAAAACCATTATCTGCCATATTGGATTCAATATTAAGAATTGGTTCTGAGGCAGAAAAGGCAGAAAGGTAAGGTCTGGAAAATTAGGGTTTCAGTGACTTGCCCAGGATCACACAGGTAGGAAGTGACTGAGGTCAGATTTGAACCCAGGATCTCTAGGCTCTAGGCCTGGCTCTCAATCCAAGGAGTCACTTAGCTGCCCGTTCCCCTTACTTCTTTTTTTTTTAACATTTTATTTTTTAGAAAAATTTTCCATGGTTATATGATTCAAGTTTTTAGTTTCCCCTTCACCTCCACTTTACGACCCTCCCCCATAGGCGACGAGCATTGGTTTTAACATGTGTCATCAATCAAGACCTATTTCCAAATTGTTGATAGTTGCATTGGTGTGGTAGTTTCGAGTCTACATCCTCAATCATGTCTGTCTCAACCCATGCGTTCAAGCAGTTGCTTTTCTTATATGTTTCCTCTCCTGCAGTCCTTCCTCTGAATGTGGGTAGCATCTTTACCATAAATCCCTCAGAGCTGTCTTGTGTTATTGCATTGCTGCTGGTACAGAAGCCCATTACATTCGATTTTACCACAGTATGTCAGTCTCTGTGTACAATGTTCTTCTGGCTCTGCTCCTTTCACTCTGCATCAGTTCCCGGAGGTCTCTCCAGTTCACATGGAACTCCTCCAGTTTATTATTCCTTTTAGCACAATAGTATTCCATCACCAGCATATGCCACAGTTTGTTCAGCCATTCCCCAATTGAAGGACATCCCCTCCTTTTCCAGTTTTTTGCCACCACAAAAAGCGCAGCTATAAATATTTTCATACAAGTCTGTTTATCTATGATCTCTTTGGGGTACAAACCTAACAATGGTATGGCTGGATCAAAGGGCAGGCAGTCTTTTATAGCCCTTTGAGCATAGTTCCAGATTGCCATCCAGAATGGTTGGATCATTTCACAACTCCACCAGCAATGCATTAATGTCCCAATTTTGCCACATCCCCTCCAACATTCATTACTCTCCCCTTCTTTCATTTTAGCCAATCTGCTAGGTGTGAGGTGATACCTCAGAGTTGTTTTTATTTGCATTTCTTTAATTATTAGAGATTTAGAACACTTTCTCATGTGCTTATTGATACTTTTGATTTCTTTTTCTGAAAATTGCCTATTCATGTCCCTTGCCCATTTATCAATTGGGGAATGGCTTAATTTTTATACAATTGATTTAACTCCTTGTATATTTGAGTAATTAAACCTCTGTCACAGTTTTTTGTTATAAAGATTTTTCCCCCAGTTTGTTGTTTCCCTTCTGATTTTGGTTGTATTGTTTTTGTTTGTACAAAACCTTTTTAATTTAATATAATCAAAATTATTTATTTTACATTTTGTAATTTTTTCTAACTCTTGCTTGGTTTAAAAATTTTCCCTTTCCCATAGATCTGACAAGTATCCTATTCTGTGTTCACTTAATTTACTTATAGTTTCCTTCTTTATATTCAAGTCATTCACCCATTCTGAGTTTATCTTGGTATAGGTTGTGAGATGTTAAAGTCAGATTTTTAAAAATTGGAAAAAATATTCATTACACCTGGGCAGACATCCAAGATAATGAAATAACAATTCCAACTAAACTAATTTACCTATTTAGTGCCATATCAATCTGAACAATAATCCAGAAGAACAAAAGATCAATGATATCAAGGACACTGATGAAGAAAAAGAAAGTGGCCTGAAAATATTGGACATCAGATTGTATTATGAATTGGCGACCATCAAAACAATGTGGTATTGGCTAAGAAATGCAATAGTGAAAAAATGGAATAAATTAATAACTCATCACTATATTAAATGACTACAGTAATCTAGTGCTTGACAAAACCAAAGTTTCAAGCTTTGGGGCAAAATCACTATTTGTTAAACTCTTTTAGAAACTGGAAAACTATCTGTAAGAAGCTGGGCATAGAGTAATATCTCAAAACATATATTAAGATGAAATATAAATGCATACATGATATAAAGAACTAGGGGAGCATGGGATAATTTACCTGGCAGGTTTATGGATAAGGGAAGAATTGATGACCTACAAAAATGAAAGAATATTATTAGTTTTAAAATCGAAAAAATTTTATTACATAAAATTGAAAAGTTCTTCACAAACAAGGCCAGTGCAAACAAAATTAGATGGAAAACAAAAAAATTAGGGAGAAATTTTATTTCGTGTGTGTCTGATAGAGGCCCCTTTTCTCATCTAGATGAAAAACTGAGAGAAAAAAGAAATTAAGTACACATCATTCTCCAATTGATAAATTGTCAAAGGACATTAACCTGCAGTTCTTGGATGAAGAAATTAAATCTTCTTTAATCACAAAAAATGTTCTAAGTACTACTGATTAGAGAAATGCAAATTAAAACAACTATGAAAATCACCTAATACTTATCAAATTAGTTGATATAACTAAAAAGGAAAATGATAAATGTTGGAGATGTGGGAAAATTGGGACAACAATGTAGTCTTAGGGGAGCTATGAACTGATACAACCATTCTGGGGAGCAATTTGGAACCAACCCCAAAGGGCTATAAAATTGTGCATACCCTTTGAGCAAACAATACCAATACTGAGTCTACATCCCAATAATATCAAAGATAGTGGGACAGGACCCACTTGTACAAAAATATTTATAGGAACTTTATTTTTGTGGTGGCAAAGAATAGGAAACTGAGAGGATAACCATCAATTGAAGAAGGGTTGATTATATTGTGGTATTTGATTGAAATGGAATATGAGAGATTCAGGCCTTGCCAGCAATCTCAGGTAAGCTGGCTGTTTTCCTCAGTGGGTCTAATTTGTCCTAGGTATCTTGATATATCCATAGAAACAGGCAAGCATTTTATTATGAAATATCAATATTTTATTATGATCAACTGGGAATGACAACTATTACTAACCAATGTAAGGATACAAGACAACTCCAAGAGGCTTGAGATAAAGAAAAGAGATTATCCATAATCATAAAATTAATTGATTAAGGTTGAATGAAGATTTAAATATTTCATTTGTCACTTAATTTCCATCATGAGTTTTTTTCTTGAATGTGTCATGTGTTTTCTTTCTCAACATGACCAATAAGGAAATACAAATTTTATGGTAACACATGTTTATATATAGCTTGTAAATTCAGCAAGTGGGGAAAGTAAAGAGGAAGAGAGGGAGAGAGATAATTTGAATTGGGAAATGTAAAAAAATGAAGATTAAAAATTATTTCAGTATGCAATTGGGCAAAAAATAATTCAAAAATGATTTAATAAAATATATGGAGCATGAAGCCTAGAATTATTATACATTTTTAGATGATGAAACTGATAACAAGTAGTATCAATGTCTTCCTTACTCCATATCTAGCACTCTATCTTAATATTCTTTAATAAATGTCATGATGATGATAATGATATAATTACTGAGAATTGGGAGAGAAAGTTGGATATGTGAATATATCAACTTCTTTACACATATACATTTATCTATGTAATACTAAATTTATCTACATATTAATACTCACAAGAGTTTAATATTTCCAAAGACCTTCTAAAATTAAAAACTATAATTTTTATGAAGCTTAATATGAATATCAATGGTAACGAGAACTAATTATTAGTTGTATCTTATTGTCATGAGAATTAATGGTTTATTGATAGGCACTTATCATAAATAAATAACTCTATAGGTCAATTTGCACTTAAAGTAGAAAATGTAGAAGAATCTATAAAGTAAAGGAAGCCTAAGAGTCAGCTGGAAAAATATAGTTCTTATGCATATCTTTTTTATTTCATTTCCCTTAAGAATTCTATAAACCAAAACAAAAACGGGAAAAATGATTCTATTCTTGGATGATCCTTATTTTTTCAAATTCTTCTATTAGAGACCTTTAATATCCATTAAGCATTACTTTTATATGTCACTCCTATGGTCCAAAACAAAACAAAGAAAAAATTTTAAATAACATTTTTTCTCATGACATATTATATTCTATCAGATCAAGTTCAAATACCTCAGATTGGAAGACAAAGTTATCTATAATATGATCACACCTTACCCATCATACTTTACTCTTAAATTTTTCAAAGTGCTTTATGTATGCTAACTCATTTAATTCTCAAAGCAGTCTTTTGTCATGGATGCTACTCTTAATCTAATTTTACATATGAAGGAACTGAGATACAACAAGTTTAAGTGACTTGTTTAAAGTCACAGCTAGTAAGTGTCAGAAATAAGATATCTAATGTCTTCCTGTTTTCAAGTCCTGCAAAATAGTAATTGTACCACCCAGATGTCTTAGACCACCAACAAACTTGAACATGGGAAATTTCCCTTTTATCCAACAATATATTGATAAATAAAGTAATATAAAGTATTAGTTGGAAATTCTATAAACATTCTCTGCACATCTTTGAGTCTTTAAGTAGTAGGTAGTAAGAGTTTATTAATGCTATAAATTTTATAAATACCATCTTTTAAGCATTATTAGTTTCTAGTTTTCATCATCTTTATGACCATTTTGCAAATACTAGATCTTAATGAATATGTGTTCATATATAGACATGTCATTATATATGTACATATATGAATGCACATCCAAGTCTAATGTGCACATATGCATATAGAGATTCATATACCTATATTCAGGAAAGTTGTATGGATATGTGAATATATAGGTATTCATGAGTTAGCATTCATAAAGCACTTTGAAAAATTTAAGAGCCAATATAAATGCTAGCATAGTACTAATAGCGGCAGCAGCAACAGTAGTAGTAGTAGTAGTAGTAGTAGTAGTAGTAGTAGTAGTAGTAGTAGTAATAGTAAGTAATAGTAAGTAATAGTAGTAGTGATAGTGGTAGTGGTAGTAGTAGTAGTAGTGGTGGTGGTGGTGATGGTGGTGGTGTTATTTATTAAGGTTTCCCTTGTTTACTTCACTTATGCAAATCAATCACATTAATTAACCATAAAAACTACTTATTTCCTAAACCTTCAAGGCAATTTAGAATCCCTTATGTTAGCTGTGCTTATCTTAAGTGCACTTTTGGAAAAAAAATATTAAATACCTGTTGTGGCTAGATAAGGTGCATGCAGTACATGCAGCTCCTGATTCACAGTATTTCTTCCTTACATTTACTAAATTCAATATTTGTTAAATGCTATTATGTGCAACATTATTTATTTTCTCAGGACAAATAAATTTGATTCTATTTCTTCTATTGTAAAATAGAGATCATTATAATACCTGCCTCTTAGTGTTATAAGGATAAAATGACATGACATTTATAAAATGCCTAGCACAATTCCTGTCATAGTAAACACTTATGTAAGAGTTAGAATTGGTTTTGGGTAAACTAAGAGTTATAAAAAGTTGTTGTGGTCACTGTTGATAAAAATTAACTCAAGTCAAAAGGATGTTAGTAACTTTAGTAGCTTTATGACAGCAAAGTAGAGATAGTAAAGAAAGGGAAATGTAGGAAAAAGGTAGAAAACATTGCCAAACTAAATACCCTAGCTAAATACCCTATAATTGCCAGTTGGGGGAATCCAGCTCAACTCCAACAAAGGCTCCTTCAGATTCCAATCTCCAACCAGGAGTTGTGGGAGCCTCTTAAGCAAGAGCCACCAATACAGAATCCAATGCAGAATTGCCAGTGCAGAATGAAATCTAACACAGAGACAACAATGCAGCAGAATCCCTCCAACACAGAAATACCTTTTCAGGTCTCTGGTAATGTTCTCTGGTCTCACCTTTTATAACCCTTTTCCCACGTCACTTCCTGTCTTTCTGGTTCTACTTCCTTTTACTGTGGGCTGGCCTATCACATCTCAGGAACCAATCATAGTTTCTTAATTTTCTTGGTACTACCCAGGTAGGGGGCAGTGCTGGTGGGATCCACTTCTGGTCTTTGAGAGTGTGAACTTCCTTTTTTATTAAAAGATTCTTCAAGTGTTTGACTAACCAAGTGTGAAAGGAGGGGCACTCCAAGTTCTTGATTGATTAAGTTAAAATAAACAAAGGAGGGTAATTCCATTAACACACTTAATACATTCTTGTGTTCTTTATGTCTGTTGCATGCTTGCTTATGAAGAAGGAAGTGCTTCTATTTAATAAATCTACTAAAAGCTAGTGAAATTATACTCATGTATAGATTTTGGAAAACAAAATATACAAGTTGCAAAAAGCCATTTGAGTAGTGGTCTCACCAAAGATCCTTAGTAGACTTCTAGATATCATTCTATCTTTCAAAAAGCCTGATTTCTATTTTCTCAAGGGCACTTGATTGACTTTTTTCTACTTTTTCTTGAAATTTTCACATTACTGTTACTTTTCTCCTACCATGCTGATTTTTCTCTTTTTTCAATATTATATCTCCCTCCAGATTACATACATATGAAGAGATATGTCTTTTTTATTATGGTTTATATTTGTAATGTTTTTTGTCTCATATAACACATTCTTTAAAAAATGTTTGTGCCCGCCAATATTATAATTCTTATTTCACAGATGGAAACAAACCATCAAAGTTGTGACTTGACCCTCTTATTATTTAGATATTGCAAAGGAGAGACTGAAATAGGTAAATATTCTAATCAGTGATTGTTCTCTAAACATGTCATGCTGATTTTAAAGTGTTTCTCCTTTATCTGAAAAAAAAAATTACTTTATCAGTACTTCTGACTACTACATCTAAAATATATCAGAAATTACTTCCAAGTTAAGCACTCTTTCCATTACAGTTTTCTATTTCTATGCTATTTTGATAATCAACATTTTCAGTTAAATAATTTCAGTATAATCCTGGCGAAGGAGTACAATTTACCTTCTATTAGTTTCTAATATGCTTGGAAGACATGGAAGGTCAGCATTGTCTGTTGAAAATAATTTTAGATATGATGTCATAGGAAGTATGTTTAAATTCTGACTCTGCTACTTACAATCTATCAGACTATAGGTAAAATTTTTAAACATGTTGGGTCCCAGACGGGTCTCATTTTTAAAATGAAGGCTAGTTAGATTCTATGGATTTTTCAAGCTCTGAATTTATTATCTTTTGATCTATTATGGAGTTTAAAATAAATAAACAAGTGTTGCATGGTCTTTATGTACATATAGACAAGTAAATAGCTTTTAGAGTTTAAAACTTCAAGCAACTAAGATCTCATCCATTTGGAGCAATTTTTTTATAAAGAGAGATTAGAATATTCCTTTACCTTAGCAACTATATAAGATCCTTTTCTGAATGTGTATTCTGGTAGAGAATTTTAAGAACACATAAGGAAAGTGAGTGGATCTTCAGCCATAGAGATTTGAAGGAATGGTTGGCCAGTAACTATTTTTTTCATACATTGATATATCTACCAGGGTCCTTCTCCACAAATATGGTCATTCATTGCGACAGGATTCAAAGTGGATCTCCTCACTCCTCCCTTCTTCATTAAATCTAAGGAAGGGTTTTGCTCAAAGAATTTCCCATGTAACCTTGAAAATCAAATTCATGAAATTTTCAACATGAGAACCTATTTATTGAAAGTACCTGAGAGTTTATTTTAATATTTAACACATTTCTCTTTCTTTATATGTGCAAATAATGGTATCAGTACTGATAATGCTGTCAACTTGCTTTGGCTTTATATGTAGATAATAAAAAGATACCCATAATTCAATAATAATAATTCATAATTCAGAGATATGATCTTAGTGCCCATTACTAATAAATAAGCAAAAGTTTCCTCTTGTAAGTTTTCTGTCCAGATAATTGTTGCAGTAGAATTAAAAGGTATCTGGATAACAAAGAAGTTGGGAGGTAACCCAAGGAAGGCAAAACTAACATATGAGTAATCTGCAAATAATAAGAATTTGACCAAACTTTTTAGATGTAAGTTCACCTTTCTGTAATATTAGGTGACCTAATATATCAGAAACATGTTTAAATTGAGAAAACATTATGATGTAGCTAATAAGGACATTCATCTTTGAAAATAGCAGAGTTCAAGAAATATGTAATAACCAGTTATTCTCATCTGAATTCAGTTAGTCAGTTCTTCAAATATTTACTCTGGTTTATTATGTTTTATGTTTGTTGAAATACATGGAGTTCTAATGTTTTATGTTCTCATTTTTCTAAAAATAATTGACACTTAGAGTTAAATTATGCCATCCTAATATTGATACATCTAATAAAGGATAGAATCTTAGAACTATTACGAAAATTTCACCATTAACAAATCTACCAATTGCCTTGAGGACAGTCAGTTAATCACTAAAAATGCAGTTTATGGGAGCTCTTATATGGTATACATCCATGGATTCAAATCTTTTACTCAAATCCATTTAGATCAATAAATGGTCATTTTGTTCCACAATCAATTAACATTTTACATAATGTAAAGAAAGTGTTGAGGATGTTTTCCTTAAAAACAAATGAAAAAATATGCCCACACATTTTTATTTATCAAATAACCTTAGATATTGCAAAGTAACATCAAAATAGCACTTGCCATTAAGGAGCTAACACTCTGTCAGAGGCAAGGGTGGGGAAATCACAGAAAATTGTAAAAAAATAAAATATTTTGGTCTGGATCTGGAATTTCTTGATGTGGGAATTTCTGATACAGATTTGCCACCTCTACCAATGCAGGATGGCAAGTTTTAGAAAACTCAATCCAAATGAAATTTTTAGAGCAATGAAAAATGTGTTGTTTTCCAAGGGTCACAGAGAATATAAGATAAAATTGTATACATACCTGCCTGATTTTATGCCTCTACAAAAAGAATGGTTGTATATCACTTAATTAGAAGTTCATATTTGGAAGAGACATCAATGGCTATCTTGCTCAACCTATAAAATGCTTTTTCAGATAATTAAGATGAATGAATATTAAACAATTGAAGATAAAACCTAGGTTGTGAATCCATATGCCTTGAAGAATGGTGTTCCATGATAAAAAATGAAGTTAGAAAAGATTTGAGCTTCTATTTGAATTGTTAAGGTTTTAGGTTACCTAAAATCCTGTAGAAGATGGAATATTATACATTTTTATTGGAAAATCAAGGATATAAAATATTTTAAGTCATTTCCCAATTGATAAATGATCAAAAGATATCAAGAGACAGTTCTCAGTGACTGGCAAAAATGACGAGAATGATAAATGTTGAAGGGGATGTGGGGAAAAAATAGAAGGTGGAAAACTATTGGAAATGGAGGGGATACCCATTAATTGGGGAATGACTAAACAAGTTGTGGTATATGATCACAATGGGATACTACTGTGCTATATGAAATGACAAAAAGGAAGATCACAAAATGCTGGAAACATATATATGAAGTGAAATAAAGTGAAGTGAGCAGAGTCAGAAAAAGATGTTCCTGGCAACAGCAATAATGTACAATGATCACCTGTGAATGAATTAGCCATCATTAGCAATTTAAGGATACTGCACACTTGCAAGGGAATGGTGATTAAAAAGACTATCCATCCCCAAAGAAAGAATTCATGGAGTCCAAATAAAGATTGAAATGACCATTTTCACTTCATTTCCTTCATGAGTTGTTTTTTTCATTTTAAAATTTTTTTCTAGATTAAATGTAGATATATTTTTTTAAAAATTCTCATTTTTGAATTTAGTTTTATCCCCCCAAATTACACATAAAATCATTTCCATATTTTAAAAAATGTCTTAAACGTTCTCCTTTCTCTCCCTCCCCACTGAGATAGTAAGCAATCTGATACAGATTTTTGTGTGCAATGTTGTAAAATTTTTTTTCATATTAATTTTTTGTGGAAGAAAACTCAAAGAAAAAAATTGAGAAAGGATGTGAAAAAGTTTGCTTTGATATAGATTCAGACTCAATTATCTCTTTGAAATTAGATGGCATTTTAATCAAAAGCCCTTTGGGATCATTTTGCATTAATTTATTATTGAGAATAGGTAAGATAAAATAAGTTTATGGAACAGTATTGCTTTCTGTATAAAATGTTCTGGTTCTGGGGGCAGCTGGGTAGCTCAGTGGATTGAGAGCCAGGCCTAGAGACGGGAGGTCCTAGGTTCAAATCTGGCCTCAGACACTTCCCAGCTGTGTGACCCTGGGCAAGTCACTTGACCCCCATTGCCTACCCTTACCACTCTTCCACCTATAAGTCAATACACAGAAGTTAAGGGTTTAAAATTAAAAAAAATGTTCTGGTTCTTCTTACTTTATTCATTTTCAATGTGTGTAGATATTTCTGGGTTTCTTTGAGTGCTTCCTGCTTATCATTTATTATAGCACAATGGCATTTCATTACAATCTTATACTATAATTTATTCAGCCATTCCTCAATTAATGAGTATTACCTTACTTTACAATTCTTTGGCCCTACCAAAAGAGCTCCTTTAATTTTTATTTTTTACTTTTTTAGATCCTTTCCCTTTTTTATCTCTTCAGGACAAATACATAGTAATGCTATTGCTGGGTCAAAGAGTATGTCCTGTTTTATATCCCATTAGGAAAACCTCCAAATTGCTCTCCAAAATGGTTCAATCCAATCCACAACTCCCCCTACAATGCAATAGTGTCTCAATTTTCCCACATTCCCTCCAAGTTTTATCATGTTCCTTTACTATCATAGTAGAAAATTTAATAGTTGTGGGGGTGGTGCTTCAGAGTTATTGTAATTTGAATTTCTTATAATTAATAGTGACAGAACATTTTTGCATGACTATGGAAAACATTAATTATTTTTTCTAAGAACTGCCTGTTCTTATCCTTTGATCATTTATCAAGTAGGGAATGAGTTGTATTCTTATACACTTGATTCATTTCTCTATGTATTTGAGAAATGAGGTATTTTTAGAGATAAATTATTATAAATTTTTTTCCTGACCACCACATAACCAAGTTTTCCCTCTTTTCTATGAATCCCACCTCATCCTTTTCTCCTCCTTTTTAATAGAGTGAGATTAATTTTTATACCCAAATGATTACATATGTTCTTCCTTCACTGAGACAATTTGGATTAGAATAAACATGTGCTCCCCTTCCTACCTTGCCCATATATTCCTCCACTGTAAAATCTCTGTAATGCCTCTTTTATGTGAGAAAATTCACCTCATTGTATTTTTCAATAATTTTTTTCTGATTTTTTTTAATTCAAATTCTCTATCTTCCTCTCACCCCTTCTTATTCTTTAACACAATTATAATATAATGTAGGTTGGATATGTGTAGTCATGCAGTACATAATTGCATGTTCTAGTGTAAAGAAGACATATATCACTTACACTGGAATAAAATTCACAAACATCATCCATTTTCTAGATATTGATTAACCTAATGTTTGATAAGATTTTGACAACAGAATCATTGAACAGAAGCAATATAATATTGTAAGAAAAATACAAAGAAAAATAAGATTGTAAGAATATGTAAACTCTGCCAATTTCTACATATGTTGATGTTGTTGTTTCAGTTATGTCCAACTCTTCGTGATGCTATTTGGAGTTTTCTCAGCAGAGATACTGAAGTGGTGTGACATTTTCTTCTATGACTTATTTTACAGGTAAAAAACTGATACAAGTAGAGTTAAGCAACTTGCCCAGTGACAAAGCTATGTAAGATAAAGGAGGAGACAGTGATGTAGCCCAGGTAGTACTGGCCAGGACTAGGGAGGAAATGGTATAAAATCTGGTCTCAGACACTTTCTAGCTGTGTGACCCTGAGAAGGAATTTAACTCCAATTCTGAAGCCCTTGTTGATCTTCTGTCTTAAAATTGATACTAAGACAGAAAGTAAGAGTTTGGGAGAAAACAATAAAGAAGAAAGTAGACAAATAGATTTTGTCCCAAATGTTTTTCTGTTTCTATTTAAATAATCACCAGAAATGTATCACTTTCAGGGAACCTGTTGTCTTTTTTCTTCTCTTTTCCATCATATATTCAAAGTAATAACTACACAATAAATTCTTCCACTTGGATAAATGGGCAATTCAATAACCACCTCCCCCAGCAAACATCTGAACTACTTTCTTTTTTATACTTATTATAGTGTAAGCCCTATTTGATTTCATTCATTAGAACATTTATGCTGTTTATACTTCTATTTATCTTGAGAGCCTTAATAAGTTTTTGAAGTCACCATGTTGTTTTTAAAAAATGGTGTTATTTTTAAGGAGCACTTTAAAAGACAGATGAACTTAAAAAAACTCCTCCCCCATTATTTTGCTAAAAGATTAACATTATATAATGGTTTGTGACAGTGAGAAAGAAATACAATTTCAGAAACATAGAAATTTTGATATAGTATTACAAGAGAAATCTAGGTATATTTGGGAGAATATATGAATGAGCATAAATGAGAACATCATAAATGATCATCATCAAGAATAAATCAGGCTGTACAATTAACCATTCTAAATTTTATGCAAGATTTCACATAACTATTGAGCATTTATATATCACTGTATTACATGTCTTCATGGAATTTCAAGTATCATTAATTTTATCCATATATATCTATGCATTAATTCTGGTTCCCTGCCACCATGTTCGCTAATTTTTGCTTTAAAGCTACAATGAGATTTTAAGTTTCATGCTGGACTTATATAACCTTTGACTTCAAAATTATCCTATACCCAGTTACTAAAAGAATGTTCCTAAAAATCTATTTCAACTTATTCTAACTGTGTTAGCTCTAGTGTTTTTAAATAATTAATTAAAAAATTTTCCATTTTTACATGATTCATTTTCTTTTCCTCCCCTGTTCTGTCTTCCCTCCCAAAGCTAAAAAGAAATTCCACTGGGTTGTGAAAATGTCACTTGATACCTATTTCTTTATTATTCAGTTTTGCTACAGAGAGATTTTTTAAAAACCTAAACCCCAAATCATTTACCCATATATAAATATAATAAGTAATTTCATATGTTCTTCTTTTGCATTTCTACTCCCATAGTTCTTTCTCTCAATGTGAATAGCATTCTTTTACATAAGTCTTACAAGAGTGTCCCACCTTGGTGTATTGCTATGAGTAGCAAGGTCCATTACAATGGATTTTCCCATGATGTTTTACTTTGTGTGTACATTCTTCTTCTGAATCTGCTCATTTCACTCTGCATCAGTTCATTGAGGTTCTCCCAGTTCATGTAGAAATCATTCAGATCATCATTCCTTACAGCACAATAGTATTCCATCACTATCTTATACCACAATTTCTTCAGCCATTCTCCAGTCAAGGGACACCCACTCCTTTTCTATTTTTTTTGCCACCACAAAGAGCATAACTATCAATAATTTTGTACAAGTATTTTTCTTTATTATCTCTCTGGGAGTACAAAACCAGCAGTGGTATTGCTGGATAAAAGGGTATGCATTCTTTTAAAGTCCTTTGCACATAATTCCAAATTGCCTTCCCAAATGGTTGGATCAATTCACAACTCCATCAGCAATGCTTTAATGTCCTTATTTTGCCACATCCCCTCCAACATTTATTATTTTCCTTTGCTCTCATAAAGGCCAGTTTGCTAGGTAGCATTGTTTTGATTTGCAATTCTCTAATTATGAGAGATTTAGAACACTTTTTCATTTGCTTATTGATAGTTTTGATTTCTTTATCTGAAAACTGCCTATTCATGTCCCTTGACCATTTGTCAATTGGGAAATGGCTTGATTTTTTTGTACAATTGATGTATCTCCTTATATATTTGAGAAATTAAAGCTTTTTCAGAGGTTTTTGTTATAAAAATGTTTCCCAATTTGTTGCTTCCCTTCTAATTTGGTTGCATTGGTTTTGTTTGTGCAGAAAAAATTTAGTTTAATATAATCAAAGTTATTCATTTTATATTTTGTAGTGTTCTCTCTTAAATTCCTTTCTTTCCCATGGATCTGCCATATATGCTATTCTTTGTTCAACTAATTTTTTCATGATTTTCCTCTTTATATTTAAGTCATTTACTCACTATGAGTTAATATTGGTATAGGATGTTGATGTAAACTTAATTTTTCCCCATAATGTTTTCCAATTCTCTCATCAGTTTTTGTCAAATAGTATGTTCTTATCCCCAAAGCTGGGATCTTTGAGTTTATCAAATCCTATTTTGCTACTATCATTGATCTCAAGTCTATCCCATTGATCTACCCTTCTATCTCTGAACCTGCACCATATAGTTTTGATGATCACTGCATTATAGTCTAGTTTGAGAACTGGTAAAGCTATGCCTCCATACTTCAGGTTTTTTTTTTCATCATTTCCCTTGATAGTCTTTACTTTTGTTCTTCCAGATGAACTTTGGAATAATTTTTCTAATTCTATAAAAATGTTTTGGTAGTTTGATAGGTATAGCACTGAAAAAGTAAATTAATTTAGGTAGTATAGTATTTTTTATTACATTAACTCATCTTACCCATGAGATATTGATGTTTTTCCAATTGTTTAGATCTAGTTTTATTTATGTGAGGAGTGTTTTGTAGGTATGTTCGTATAATTACTGAATTTGTCTTGGCAAATAGATTCCCTAGTATTTTATCTTGTCTAGATTAATTTTCAATGGAGTTTCTCCATCTAACTCTAGCTAATGGATTTTGTTGGAAATATAAGAATGCTGATGATTCATGTTTTGTGCCACTTTGCTGAAGTTATTGTTTCTACCAGTTTTTAGGTAATTTTCTCAGATTCTCTAGCTATCCCATCATGTCATCTGCAAAGAGTAAGAGATTAGTTTCCTCACTGCCTACTTTAATCCCTCCAATTTCTTTTTCTTCTCTAATTGCTATTGCTAATGTTTCTAATACAATATTAAATAATAGTGTTGATGCATCCTTGCTTCACTCCTGATAATATTGGGAAGGCATCTAAGTTATCCTCATTTCATATGATACTTGCTGATGGTTTGAAATAAATAATGTTAATTATTTTGAGGAAAGGCCCTTCTATTCTTATACTTTCCAAAGTCTTTTTCTGCATTTATTGAGATAATTATGTGATTTCTATTAGTTTGATTGTTGATATGGTCAATTATGCTGATGGTTTTCCTAATGTTAAACTATCCTTTCATTTCTGGTGTAAATCCCACCTGATCATAGTGAATAATCATTTTGATAATTTGTTTTAGCCTTTTAACTAGTATTTTATTTAACATTTTTGCATCTATGTTCATTAAGGATATTGTTCTATAGTTTCTTTCTCTGGTTTTGGACCTCCTGGTTTGGGAATCAGTACCATATTTGTATCAAAAAAATAATTTGGTAATATTCCTTATTTGCCTATTTTGTCAAAAGATTTGGGTAGTATTGGGATTTGCTATCCTTTAAATGTTTGATAGAATTCACTTGTGAATCCATCTGGTCCTGGGAATTTTTTCTTAGGGAGTTCTTTGATGGCTTTTTCAATTTCTTTTTCTGAGATGGGATTATTTAAGAGTTCTATTTCCTTTTCAGTTCATCTAGCCAATTTATATTTTTGTAATTATTTATCCATTTCACCTAGATTGACATTTTTATTACCATATAATTTGGCAAAATATTTCTTAATAATTACCTTAATTTCCTCTTCATTAAAGGTGAGATCACTCTTTTCATTCATGATACTGTTAATTTAGTTCTCTTCTTTCTATTTCTTAATTAGATTAACCAATCCTTTATTTTCTTTGTTTTTTTTTTCAAAATGCCAGCTTTGAGTCTTATTTATTACTTCAATAGTTCTTTTACTTTCAATTTTATTAATTTCTGCTTTGATTTTTAGCATTTCTAATTTGGTTTTTTTCTGAGTTTTTTTATTTGTTCTTTTTCTAGTTGTTGTTTTTTAGTTGCATGCCCAATTTGTTAATCTCCTCTTTCTCTTTTTTGTTAATGTGGGCACTCAGGGATATAAATGTTCCCTTGAGTACTGCTTTTGAAGTATCCCAAAAATTATGATATGTTGTTAATTCATTGTCATTCTCTTCAATAATATCATTAATTGTTTCTATGATTTGTTCTTTAACCTACCAATTTTGGAGAATTACATTATTTAATTTTTAATTAATTTTTGATTTGCCTTTCCATGTACCCTTACTAATTATAATTTTATTGCATTATGATTTGAAAAAGTTGTATTTATTATTTCTGCTTTTCTGCATCTCTTTTCAATATTTTTATGCCCTAGTACATGATCAGTCATTGTGAATGTTACATGTGCTGCTGAAAAGAAAGTGCATTCCTTTTTATCCATATATATATATACATATATATATATATATATTAATTCTAATTTTCCTAAGATTCCATTCACATCTCTTCTTTCTTGGTTTGATTTATCTAGATCTGATAGAGGAAAGTTGAGGTCTCACATTAGTATAATTTTACCATCTATTTTCTCTTTAAACTCCAATAGTTTCTCCTTTAAAAATCTGGATGCTATGTACCATTTGATGCATACATGTTGAGTACTGATATTTCTTCATTGTCTGTATTGCCTTTTATCAGGATGTAATTACATTTCCTATCTCTTTTAATCAGATCTATTTTTACTTTGTCTTTGTGAGATATCATGATTGAGATCTATGCATTCTTTTTCTTAGTTGATGCCCAATGCATTCTTCTTTAGCCTCTTACCTTTACCTTGTATGTGTCTACCTGCCTCATGTGTGTTTCTTGTAGACAAAATATGGTAGGATTTTGATTTCTAATTCACTTTGCTATCTGCTTTCATTTTAATGGGTGAGTTTATCCCATTCACATTCAGAGTTATGATTGCAGCCTGTGTATTCCCCATCATTTTTATTTCATCTTTTAGTCCTGCCCTTTCTTCTTTCTTCTTTCACTATTTTCTTCTATATCAGTGTTTTCCTTTTAATCAGTCCCCCTTTTCCCCACCCTTATTTTAGTTTTCTTCCCACCCCTCCCTTCTTATTTCACTTTAAGGTATATTAATCACCCCAACATTTCCCTCCCTTTAAATACTCTCCACCCCATACACTCCTCTTGGTTATTCCATCTCAATTTCCCTGCAGGGTAAGATGGAATTATATATCCCAATAGATCTGCATGTTCTTCCCTCTGAGAACTGATTCCATTGAGAGTTAGGTTTAAATATTACCTATTACTACTCTCTTCTTCCCCTTCTTATAATAGTATTCTCCCCTCCCATTTGCCTCTTTATGTGGTATAATTTATCCAATTTTTCTTCTTCCTTCAAGTTTCTCTTAGAACCATCCTCTTTTTTTGCTCCCTAATTTTCTTTTAGATATCATCTTAAACAACAATACCACAACCTTTGCCCATGAATAATTCTTCTATCTATTATGATAATGAAAGCAAATTTTTAAAGTTATAGATATATTTTTCTACATAGGAATTGTAAAGTTGGGATTTACTCTACCCTATACATTTTTAGATTTAATCATCAAAAGTGTAAACACCCTACTTACACTTGAGTGGAAGAAGTCTGTAAGCCAAGAGTGCAAAAGTAGGTGATGAATCAGAATTGACAGACTGTCCCCTGGGCAGTCCTAAGCAAATCTTTAGCCTGTAGTTGGTACACATAAAATAGAAAGAATGCACAGGAAGTGATGCAAAAGAAGCACCTTTTAAAAAAAGAGTTACAACTTCCTGTGATGGCTACTTACTTCTTTATTCTTCAGAGTTCGTGATTTGAGTTGGAGGCTAATGAAGAATATGCTTACTGGACCTGAGACCTTGGACTTGGTGAGACTGTTCCTAAATTTCTCCCTTTGAACTACCACGTGGTGAGTGAAAAAATTGAATTCTTCCTGGATTTTTCTGAAGGGACTCTTCTATTGAGAGATGCTTCTTGGCTGAAGCTCTTGTTTTATTCATCCCTGGGCCCTCAGCCCTAGGCTCAAGGCTGAGGCCCCTTTGGCTTAGGACTAATTAGCCCTGCCTGGGTTGAGCCAGAGGCTAGAGCAAAATACTTAGTGTATTAGGTTAGATATCTTGCTCTATCCTCTCTCTGATTTTCTTACTTTCACTCTGTCTTCCTATTTGCAAATAAACTACCATAAAGTCATTCTGACTTGAGTCTTTCATTTGGAATTGAATCAATTCCTGGTGACCACCCTCTTGTATATTCAGTCCAACCATAATTTTTTACCCTTTATAGAATAGAATCAATTTGACCTTATTTAACTACTTAATTTTTTTTCTCCTTTCTTGTTTATCTTTTTATGATTCTCTAGAATTTTGTATTTGGACATCAAATTTTCCATTTAGTTCTAGTCTTTTCTTCAGGAATGCTTGGAAACCTTATATTTTGTTAAATGCCCATACTTTCCCCTGAAAGTATATAATCAGTTTTGATGGGTAGATGGTTCTTTGTTGTAGACCCAATTCTTTTGACTTCCTGAATATTATATTCCAAGCCTTGCAGTCCATTAGTGTGGGGGCTGCCAGATCCCATGTAATCCAGATTGGGGCTCCTTGATATCTCAATTGTCTCTCTGTGGCTACTTGAAATATTTTCTCTTTGGTCTGGAAACTCTTAAATTAAGGTTGTCATATTGAAACTCTGGGAGCTGAGAGTCCCACCTTGTGAAGATTGTTGGACCTCAGAATGTTCCCAGAAGCCATGAGGACAGGGGAGAAAGCAGTTGGCTGGCTGGGGGGTGGTATAAATACCCTGGCAGTCCCTCACAAGGGTTCTTTCCTTTCTTTTTGGACTTTTGACCTGTGGACCCTGGTCTATTGGGAACTGAGGCTTGCTTGGCTAAGTCTTGTAAGAACTCCTGTCTGAACCCCACTGACATTGACCTACCTGTATCCAGACAGTGAGTCCTCTGATTCTTCTGTCCCCTAGATATTTAGGCATCTAAACCATCCTTAGATATCTAGGTAACCTGGGGCTCGGGAGGGATCAGATAGAAAGGTATAACATCTGGCAAGAAGAAGAAACTGAGAGACATCATCCAATAGCTTGCTTGCTCTGGTTTGGCTGTGGCCAGGCTAAGCCAGAGGAGCTTAAGGACAAGCCAGAATCATTAACCAGCCTACAGTCCTGAGGGATTAGTATTGTCAAAAATTAGTGTTAGGGTTTCCTATTCCTCTTCCCATTTCCTAAACATTTCTTCCTTGCCAAATATATATATAAAACTCATCAAGTACCTTCCTGGAGTGGTTGTTTCATCACTTCTCTGGGAAGGGAGCAAATGCAGTCAGATAAACAACGTGTCCAAGGCTAATAGAGCCCAATACCCACTATTGATCAACCCCAGGTGGGACCTGAAAGGGATACCAATCCACTGACCTGAGGGATCCTTCCTGGGCACTGTTATAAAGGAGGGAGTTGTTACAACATCCAGTTAGGTGGCAAGACTCAGGTGATCTTGCACTAACCACATATCTAAACTACCACTACTGTCACCAAATTAAGAGTGGTAGTATCCAGTTTACCCTCTATATTTTATAATAAGGTATACCATTCTTGAGGGTTGTCTTTTGGGGATTTAATGTAGGGGGTGATCAATGGATTCTTTTAATGTCGATTTTGTCCTGTTACTCAAAATATCAGTTCAGTGTCCTTGGATAATTTCTTGGAATATGATATCAAGACTTTTATTTAGTTTCAGGGTTTCAGTAGATAAATAATTCTCAAGTTGTCTCTCCTGGATCTGTTTTTTGAATCATTTAACTTTTGAATGAAATATTTCATGTTTCCTTCTATTTTTTTATGCTTTAGGTTTTGCTATCTCATGAGATCATTAGCTTCTACTTGCCCAATTCTAGTATTTAAAGTCTGATTTTCAGCTACTATATTTTGATTTTCTTTTTTGGTTTGGTCTATCCTGCTTTTCATGGCTTCCAGCAGGTAAATTCTGGTGTCTAATTTGCTTATTACTTCATTTCAATTTCTGTGTCTCTTTTTCCAAATGGGCAATTTGTCTTTAAAGCTATAATTTTCTTTTTGTATTACTTTTGTTTCTTTTTCCCATTTTTCTTCTATATTTCTTACTTGGTTCTTAAACTCCTTTTTTGAGCTCCTCAAGAGCTTGTGACCAATTTCCATTCTAGGGGGAAAGTTTGAATGTGTTTGCTTGTCACTCTTTGCTGTTGCTTCTGTATTTTGCTCTTTTTCACTATAGAAATTATCCAGGGTCAAGAGCTTTTTTTGTTGCTGCTTTTTCCTTTTGCCACTAGTGGATTGGGTTTCCTCTATGTTGACTGCTTTCTTAGCTTCTGTCTTGCAGGACTTTGCCTTGGTAGTATCTTCCCTTCCCAGTCAGAAGTCTGTGTGAGGGCAGATAGATCTGTGATGTTCTTTTTGAAGTACCTTTAAAAACGTTTTACCCTGAGGCTATCTTTCCAGCTCCTGCTACTCTGGCTGTGGCCAGCATTGTTTCTGCCCAAGCTCAGAGCTCTGCTGCCGAGGCTCTGTGTTCCATTACCCAAGCTCTGTATTCTTCAGCCTCAGGTCTCAAGTCTCACGGCCAAGACATTTTACTTCCCTCACAGGTAAGTCTGTAGTGCTTTCAACCAGCCCCAGAGAATTTAGAGATTGCCCTGGCCCTTGCTCTGACTCTGGAGCAGTAGTTAAGTGGTGTAGGGAAGGGGTGATAAGCTTGCACTTTGTTCAAAGTACAGTTTCACCACCTTATAGTATGGGAATCCCTAAACACTGCCTGCCTTTAAGGCTGTGTCCAGTGGGTGGATGGGATTGTGATTTCTGTCCTTTTAAGATGATTTGTAATGATCTGTTGGAAGGATATTCAGAAGGCTACTGTTACTATGCTGCCATCCCAGCTCCTCTTATCTCTATTGTTGTTCCCTTATGTTATGCAGATAATAAACAACTTATTCTAATCAAATATATGTGGTTTTTATTCTTGTTTTCCCATAGCATTACCAACTGTGATCCATTCATTATAGTCCTTCTTTTCTCTATTCATATTTAGATAAAGGGCACAAGGACTTTCCATTGATTTCCTTTGTTCTTATTTTCTGATTTATTGAATATGTTTTCCTATTTTCACTTTTTTCTGATCATATTTTAATGTCAGTTTTCATTAGTAATGCCTCAGTTTTAGTCACTTACACTAAGCTTGTGTCCATTCTACTCCTTTCTATTTATTATAAGCTGGGAAATCCACTACTAACATCCTTCAGAAACTATAATATGGTAGCACACTAAGGAAAAGGCAGAATCTTCCTTAAAAATAAAAATATCCTAGAAAGACATTTAGGATATAAGCCACTTATTGAAACTGTTATAGAATTATAGTTTTTAGAGAGTTTAAAAGGACCTCAAAAGTCATTTCTAACCATTTATATTATTCTAAAAGAACCCTGACAAGTGGTTACCTGGTAACCATGTGAAGCCTTCCCATAAGTAATATTCATTCATTCAAAATTATTTGTTCAGATGCTTTTTTAATTCAACTCTTAATTTTTTAAAATTTAGAATATTTTTCCATGGTTACATTATTCGTGATTCCCCCTCCCTCTCTCCCTCCCAGAGCTGACAAGCAGTGCTACTGGGTTATACATGTATGTGGTGCAGAGAGGGGGCATAACTGCTTTGCAGAATTCTTCTGTCAGTTAAAGAGGGTTTTAGAATCTTGGGAAAAGTTTAGTTGGTCCTGGAAACTCGTGGAGAGTATCAGGATCCATCTGAGCTCCTTCTTTAGATTGAAACTTGGCCTATATTTTGCAGCTTTTCTTTTAAATTGTTAATTTAGCTAATTCCTTTGAATATCCCTACCCTACCTTACTCCCACCTTCATTTGAGGAGGAGAGAGAGGAATAACATACTCTCTGGAGTTTGAGGGAAGCTGAAGATATCCATTTTGGGGGAAGTGTAACTTCAATACTAGTCCCTTCCTGTGAAACTGACTAGAAGCCTCAAGTCAGTTTCAATCCATTCTTGGCTGGCTCTAACCTTGCTCTGTAAAGTGTCTCTTTTATTTCAAGAGCTCAGTCTATTTCCCTTCAGTGTTTTGTCTCTAACCTGAGTATCCAGTCTGTATTTCCCTGCTGTTGTTGCCTGCCTTAGATGAACTCATCCTCTCCCTTGCAACTCTTGGTACCTTAGTGTTTATATTCCCTAAACTCAGACATTCCCTTATTTCTCCTACCACCTCAACTACCAACCTTCATCATTGTACCTTCCTCATCCACTATATTGCCTTAGGGATTCACAAACCCTATCCACAGTGCCTATCCTCAATTTCAACCATACCTCTGCCTTAATTTCCCTATTACCTATAGCCTATTCCATTAATTACCGCCAGCCTTGGGTCCCTTGCCTTGCCTTATTCCCTATTCCAACCAGCTATTGCCCCTAGCTTCAGTCCCATATTACATCCTGAAGATTCCCATATTACATCCTCAATATTCCCATATTACATGTATCATGGTTCAAAACCTATTTCCATGTTATTCATATCTACAGTGGAGTGATCTTTTAACATCAAAACCCTAATCATATCCATATCGAACCACATTATTGATCATATGTTTTTTTCTGTATTTCTGTTCTCACAGTTCTTTCTCTGGATGTTGATGGCATTCTTTCTCATAAATTCCTCAGAATTGCACTGGATCATTGCATTGCTGCTAGCAGAAAAGTCCATTACATTTTATTGTTCCATAATCTATCAATCTCTGGGTACAATGTTCTCCTGGTTCTGATCTTTTCTCTCTGAATCAGTTCCTGGAGATCATTCCAGTTCACATGGAATTCCTCCATTTCTTTATTCTTTTCAGCACAATAATATTCCATTACCAACATATGCCACAATTTATTGAGTCAATCCTCAATTGATGGACACCTGCTCATTTTCCAATGTTTTGCTACCACAAAGAGCACAGCTATAAATATTTTTGTACAAACCTTTTTCCTTATTATCTCTTTCAAGTACAGACCCAGTTGTGCTATGGCTGGGTCAAAGGTTAGTCATTCTTTTAAAACTCTTTGTATATAGTTCAAAATTGCCCTCCAGAATTGTTGGACAACTTCACAACTCCACCAGTAGTATGTAATATCCATCCTTATCTCTTTTAATCAAGTCAATTTCTACTTTAGTTTTGTCTGATATCATAACTGCTACTCCTGTATTTATTCCCTTAGATCAGTGATTCCCAAAGTGGGTGCCACCGCCTCCTGGTGGGTACTGCAGTGATCCAGGAGGGCGGTGATGGCCACAGGTGCATTTATCTTTCCTATTAATTGCTATTAAATTTTTAAAAAATTAATTTCCAGGGGGCTAAGTAATATTTTTTTTCCTGGAAAGGGGGTGGTAGGCCAAAAAAGTTAGGGAACCACTGGCTTAGATGATGCATAATAAATTCAACTCCAGTCTTTTACCTTGAATCTGTGTGTATTATCCTGCCTCAAATGTATTTCTTGTAAACAACACATAGTAGGATTCTGGTTTTTAATCCATTTCTGTTTAATGGATAAGTTCAACCCAATCACATTCAATTTGTTATGATTACAAACTGTATTGTCCTCCATCATATTATCTCCTTTCAATCCTACTCTATTCTATTCATCTTTTCTCTGTTCCTTCTCATCCCTCCCCCCTCACTTCCTCCTCCCTCCAATTACTTCCCTCTTCTTTGTCTTATTACCCTTCAACTTCTCTGTGGGGTAAGATAGAATTCTATACCTCAGTGAGTAGGGTAAGATAGAATACTATACCCCTCTCAGTATACTTGTTTTGCCCTCTCTTGAGCCATTTACAATGAAAGTAAAATTTAAGCATTGCCTCTCTTTATTATATAATGGATGTAACTCAGAAGAATTTATCCCAAACTATTAAAATCTATCTGTTTGGGAGTTCTAAGGAAGGCATGGGTTTTGCCCCATTTTGTCCCTTAAAAAAAGTTTCTCTTTTTTTTGTAATAGGGAAACATGATAGGTCTAAAATTCCAGGTTTCCCAATTATGAAATGAATAGGTGACTCATTAACTTCATAACACATAAGACTCCTTAATATCTAAATGTTCCAATTAAAACTCTAGCACTTTTTCATATATCTTTCCTTTTCTATGAGCCAGAAAATTTATAAATCTGTAGGATGTTTGAGATTCATTCTTTCTGTAACTTTCACTACCATTGTCCAAACCTGTTTTAATATAATTAATTATGGCTTCATCTTTTGATTTAACCATAAAACTACTATACTGGGATATATGGAGTGCTCATAGTTGCTTTAAGATAGATTAATAATAGCTCAAGCTTACTATCAAAATATTTAAAACTTTTACCTTCAAACTCTGTTTACTTTGTTAATGTAAATAGATTATAACTTTCTTTAACTTTTTTCACTCCTCTCATTTCTACTTAAACTATCTAAATAGTTCCCATATCCTCTTCTTTCCTCATTTGAACTTTGATAAAATCTCCTTACTAAAATTGTTAATGCCTTGTTCCTTCCATATTCAGATCCAACACTCCTTGTAACTTTTTCAGTTTGCTTTTCCCCCATCATTGCAAATAATCTATACTTCACTGAATATCATCTATTGCTCTTCTATAACACAAAAGATAGATTTTTTAAAATTGCCTTTTAAACATTATATATAAAAATGCTTTATCCAATTCATGCCAAGCAATAATTTAGTTCATAGTACACACTGGTAAACAGAGAGGGCTATTCATAATTAAACAAAATCCCTGTTATATGCAGTTTGCTTCAATTGCATTGGATCAATTATAAGATATATTGCCCAGTGTGAGATTTTTACATGAAATCAATGAAAACATTCTTATTCAAAAATATATTTTAGTAGCTTCCCAAAATAACTCATAGTTGTTCAATATTAAATTTTCTCATTTAAAACTTTCCCTTTTTTAGTGCTGATATTTAAGTATGTAAGGGAACATGTGAAAACATTTTTGACTGTTAAAAATTTTAGTGCTTAATTTCCTCTTCCTTTTATAAAGATGGTAATAAGTTCCAATATGGAAGGTTATTGAATTTTTGCATTTAATAAAGGAATTTGTAATTCTGTTTTGTTACCCATAACTTTTACGTTGCTTGTTGATCTCCAAAGAAGCTTTTCACCGTCTGTGCTATTAACAGGGCTGGCTTGGTGCCTTTATAAAATATTTGAGCTTATATTTATGGCTTTAATCACATCTCTGATTGGTAGCATGGTTATTTTACTAAGCAGAGGTTCAATTTAGAAAGCCATTTTCAAAGTTAAAAAACAATGATCATCTCATTTTATTTTACCCAGATGGAAACCATTCTTACTATATTTAAGTTTAAAACCATTTAAATGTTAAAGTTAAGATGATAATTTTATAGACTTTATATTTCAATTAATTTTCTTCTATTTATCATCTTACCATATGTTTTATCACTAGATCTTCCCATTCACACTATGTGAAAAATTATTTCACCATTATAACATTTCAATTCAATTCTTTCTATGTAATAGAATACTCATTTCCTGTTTGATTTTATTCATTTATATAGATAAAGTGTGCTTAAATTTAAAAGAATAGTACTATTCCAATTCAGACAGCTGGTTTTAAAATAGTCCTTGACCTTCTTCTTCTTCTTCTTCTTCTTCTTCTTCTTCTTCTTCTTCTTCTTCTTCTTCTTCTTCTTCTTCTTCTTCTTCTTCTTCTTCTTCTTCTTCTTCTTCTTCTTCTTCTTCTTTCTTCTTCTTCTTCTTTCTTCTTCTTACCTTTACCTTCCTTCTTGAAATCAATATTGTGTATCAGTTCCAAGGCATAAGAGTGGTAAGGGTTAGGCAATGGGGGGTAAGTGACCTGCCCAGGGTCACATAGCTGGGAAGTGTCTGAGGCCACATTTGAGCCTAGGACTTCCCATCTCTAGGCCTGACAAACTTCCTTCTTATCTGGCTGACATCCCTTTCCCTGATCAGATCCAGGGCTATATATCTACCTCCCAGCTCAATAAATCTGTCCATGAACTGGGGAGGGTTTCACTGATCTGTTGTCTGAGATCTTCAAATTTGGTCCAGGAACTAGGTCTGTCAGAACATGCTCTCATGACTCTTAGTAATGCCTCCCTAGCCCAAAAGTCTCATGTAATCATTTTCATTATTCACATTCCATCATGGGTCTTGCCAGGGCCAATAAACTGCTCCTTTTCCATGAGCCTTATTGACAAGAAAGATGATCTTATTTTTCTCCCTTTCTGTTAAAAATGCCAGTAATACATTTTCAAAGTCAATCCAGGTAGGGTCTTATGTTTGACAAATATTCTCTTGCTTTTTGATAACTGCTATAGATTCATCCTCAAAAGAAGGGGTATGCTGCTTACATTTCTCAATATCTTGAAGGCTAAGTGGTGTGTGATGTCTTATAGAAACTAACTCCTCTTTATGATTAAAGGGGAATAGGCCTGTAGCTAGATTATTTCTTGTTTTTTTTCCTCTTGGTTTCCTGTTTGAGTTGCCATGGAGCAGGTGAAAGGAGGAAGAGGAGGAACAGAAAGGGAGACTGGTTGGATAGAGTGAGAGGTAGTTTCAGTAAGTTGAGAGATAATGTGGTCTCTGGAATTACTAAGAAAATGCTTGGAATTGCACTATGAATTATAAATATAAAAAGCCACCCCCCAGCTTTGATAACCTATATGAGAGACAACAGGGTAGCAGCTTGGATAGAGTTCTAGGTTTAGAGTTGGAAAAATATGATTTCAACTACATTCTCAGAAACTTACTACTTGTGTGATCCTAAATCATTTAACCTCACTATACCTCAATTTCTTCATCTGTAAAGTAGAGATAATAGCATCTACTGTTCATTTTTATTTGGTGGGTCAAATGAGTTTTAAGGTACTTAAACACTGTGTCAGAAACATAGTAGGAGCAACATTCATTTCAGTTATAGCTATTTTTAATTATTAATATATTCCAGACAATTTATTTATTAATCTACCTTCTACTTTAAAAAAAACAAAGCCTTAGTTAGCCATTTTTGTCCTTTTAGGGGCTAAACAAAAATTGTCCTCAATTAATGAAATATTGTTGATCAGTCTTCATATGGGGAAATCCAGGTGTAAATGTAGGGAGTGGTCCAAAGGAGCCTCCTACCAATAGTTATACCAATGGCTAAATCAGCTAAAAAATAATTTATCAGTGAAGCTACTTGCCATGAGTTCATCTGCAACTCAGTACCCTAAGCAAAAGGAAGAAATTATGTAACTAGGTTTTGACTAAACAGCACAGGCCAGTATGAAATTTCTAATAATTCTTAGTTTATATTTTCTGTAATTATGGCCTGTATTCTCTCTTTTTTAGTTGTATAATTAGCTGTATTCTCTCTTTTCTCAGATGAATGCATAACACATTCTCAGTAAGTTAAAATTAATTCAAAGAAAAAATTCATTTATTTAGATTCCATTTTTAATATTAAATGCAATATGTAATGTGTATATTCCCAATGCATATTCCACACTATTGCATGCATAATGCATTAATGGCTTCTATGCATGAATAATTACATATTTTATGTATATTTTTAGATTATTGGTAAATATAAGATGTACAAAATTTGATCTGCATCAAATTTTTTCTCATTTCTGACTTACAGTAAGTCTGAGCTTCTAGTGTGATTTTTCAGAAATATATTACTAGGAAAGGACCTAAAGCTTATCCCAAGTTCTCATTACAAAGTCATCTTGAAGCCTTTTGGATCAAACTATACAGGCAAGTGGTTTTCAGACTTAACTCTGCTTTTGATAACACTTAAAACGTCTTCAAAATAAATCTGCATAAAATTATGAAATCAACTGTTCATTACATGTATTGCCTATGATGTCAGCATACTATTAGTTCTTCCCTATGCTGATGGAAATTTATTTCCTTCTTATTCTACTAGAACTAAGACTGCCACTGGAAACCTGAATTCTAAAAAGAGAAATCATATTTTACTGGGAACCGGGCCATAATAGCACTTCCCATACTAGATCACACTACTTATTTTCTATCCTCTTTCATTTCAAAACCAATCCTTGCAAACATGGAGCAATAACATCACTTCACTGCTAGTTTAACATCCTGATCAACTACTGCCTGTCCTCTTCAGGGTTGTAACAGAAACTGGATAGAGAACTTTTGAAACAGGTCTCTCTGGTTCCTCATGAATATTGGTATTCTTACTTATAATTCTATATTCTTCTATTTTCTGTTACTTAGTACATATCACTGTCAAAAGAAACTGGAGAATAATTTTATTCCCTTTTTTCTAATTTTTTTTATAATTCTGTGGAAAAAGCAGTTACTTCATAAATTAAAACAGTTATCTAATATGTTACATTTTACTGATATTTCAAAAATATTACATGAAATTGAATTAAAGTTTGAAAAAGCAGTTTATGTAGATTTTTAATATCACTGATGTTATTTTCAATTTATATCATTGCTAAAATCATACTACTACATATCTGAGAATTGTATGGTTAAGAAACTTTTCAAGCAACTTGCCATGCTATTTTTTGGTACAAAATCAGATTTAAATCAGTCTTTTCAGCATTTTTTCATACTGTTGACATTGATATATAATTGTTCTACTCCTACATCTTCACTTCCCACTTATTTGTATTAACTTCCTTGATTTAAATGTATTTCATAATAATTAGACCTATCATTTATATAGAACTTTCCTTATAAGAACTCTATGAAGTTGTGTTATGATAGTTTCTATTTTATAGTCAAGAAAACTGAATCTCTGAGAAATTAATTGACTATGGTCATACATCTAGCAAATGATAGAGGTGAAAATCAAAGCCACATCTTATGATTCTAAGTAGGTAGCTATTTCCAGGAAATCACACTGTTCTCACAATGAAATGCTAAAAATCTTGCTTTCTATATCACCTCTTCCAAGATGATCTCTCTCCCTTTTCCTTCCCAAACAAAATGAACAACTACAAAAATAAATGATCTCTCCCCTTCTTCAGATTATTTTTCTGATTTTCTTAAAAGGTCCATTCATCAAAAGGCATTTGTAGCATAGCAGCAGTTACCAACAAAACTTTAACCCCCACCCCGCCAAAAAATGGCTCAACAATTTTGAGAAATTCCAAAATAATTTCATTTACCACCACTGTAGTATGGCAGATAAGCAATAATCAGATCTTAAGCTCTTTCTTCCTTTGTGCAATATAACAAAAAAGAAAGACAGTCCCTATCTTTGAGGAGCTTATAATTTAATGGAGGACAACAACACATTCAAACTGAAAGGAGATGAAATGGGTGTGTTTATCTGTGTGTGTGTGTGTGTGTGTGTGTACATGTATGTAGTGGGAGGATTGTTTGTGGAAGTATGGAAAAGTCAGAAGCACAACGGAGAGTGAAATGAAAGCTAGCTATAAGCTATGGACTCTTCCTCAAAGTAGGGGCCTTAGGAGGAACTCAATAATGAGAAAAAAAAAGTCATAGGGAAAGATGTGTGTTATGGGGTGATTAGGCACAAGGTTCTAAAGGAAGTTCCAGGGAGAGACAGCTGTAATGTCCCAAAATAAAGGAAATAGTAAGGTGCAATTGTGCTTGTTAAAGCTCCTAGCTGTACTAAAGAAAATTTCTAAGTAGTGTCAAAATCATGTAATTTTTCACCTGGGTAGTTTCCTAAGCATTTCTATTCATTGTTATGTTATTTTTTTAAAAAAATGAGAATTCTTTGTAGACATTTTTCACAAGTATGTAAAGGACATTGATTAAAGAAATTTCCATATGATAATGATGAGTAAGCAACAATGTTGGCCAAGGACTTGGTGTAAGTAAGATGTTGAAGATATTAGAAGAGAAGTAACTACATATAGAGAGAAATGGCAAATAAGAACAAATAATTCATAAAGAGCCAAAGATTTCCTATTTCTTTTAATTTGATCATATTGAAAAGTGTTCAGTTGAACACTATTACTTTTCACAGAAATTATCTGGTCAGAAACAAGAAACATTTGATTTTTCTCAGAAGTTTTTACTACGGCATACAAGTAAACTATTTAGCTTACATTTGCAATTGCAAAGCTATTTTTCCTCCATTATGCTCAAACATGTATTTGAAAATCAAGCCTGAATTGAAAATATGGAAATGCAGAATTTCCATGTGCAACAATGACTCAAGAACTATTAATATTAATAAGAAGAATATTTTTTGAAAAATCATTAGGACTTTCCCCCTGTTTTCAAAGAAATTAGTATTTTTAAGTAAAATGATAAAGTTCTATAAAATAGAAGATATTGAACACCTGCACTTACATTTAGGATTCCAGAAAAGTAGCTTCTGTCTCCTTCTTCAGTTAGTTTGAAATGTGTAATAACATTGTAACTTTGGTTGTTTTTATCAATGAGTGCCTTTTTTTTTTTTGGAAGGAAAGTCCTTTGTGTCTGTTTTTTTGTTTTTTTGTTTTTTCGTTATGCACTACTCCAGCAATTAGGGAGAGTTATCACTGGGTGAAGAGTTATACCAGAATTATGGTTACAAGATTTTAGCCAAAAAAGTTATTCTAAAATCTATGTATGACTGAACTTAATATTTCGATGTCTGGTTTTGTCTTTCTTCTGCCTGATACAAAAAAGATACTCTATAAATTCCTTCATTCCTTTTTACTGAGGTCTAATTCTATAGGATTATGCCTGCCTCACACAAGTAGATCCTTAGTCCCAGAATCTCAGAGAGTTAGTGGGATTGTGATGTAAATGATATTAGACAATTTTTTTAACCCTTACCTTCCATTTTGGAGTCAATACTTTGTATTGTCTCCCAGGCAGAAGAGTGGTAAGGGGTAGCCAATGGGGGTCAAGTGACTTGCCCAGGGTCACACAGCTGGGAAGTGTCTGAGGCCAGATTTGAACCCAGGACCTCCTGTCTCTAGGCCTGGCTCTCAATCCACTGAGCAACCCAGTTGCCCCCGATATTAAACAATTATGATGCCTTTGAAAATTATGTATTTTCCCTGCTGATCTGTTTTAATCATGTATCTTTGGGTTGTTGTCTTACTTGGAAAAAATGTTGATATCCTCCTTCTTTTGGGGTTATCTTAAGAAATAGTGAATTCAAATTCATTTCCTGATTAAAAGAAAAAAGAGAAAACTTCAGGATATTTAAAAAGTAAGACCTGAACTGTAAGAAATGACAAGCAGGATAGTTTCATTATAATCTGCAAACTGAGGAGAGAAAAACTAGGAGAATACTGTATGTGATAAGCAATGTTTTCATGATGATTAACTATGTAAGGCTTAGTTAATTTGATAAACTCAATAACTCAAAGGAACTATCATGAAAAATGCTATAAAGAAAAATGCTATCCATTACCTGAGACAAAACTGAACTACATGTTCAAATAAAAGGATATTTTTTCACTTTATTTTTCTCATTTGTTTTGGTTTTTTCTTGACAACATGAGTAACATGGAAAAAAATTTTATGACTTTATAGTATAATTGATGTCATATTACTTGCCTAATAAATGGGCAGGTAGAGTAGAAGCAAGGGAAAGAGTGTAAAACTCAAATTTCAAAAAGACAAACAAGAAAAGAATTAGGTCAAGTTAGTGTGCTACAACAAGGGAATGATCGACTCATTCATTTATTCCATATTTTGAAATGAATTTACTTAAAGTGAGGGAGCATCAGATTCCTCAAAGAAGCCACTTAAATTTAGGCTTGCTTTTTCCAGGGTGGTAAAATGCAAAAATTATCCTCAGTTTGAGAGGATGGATTTGTGCTGTAGTTTTTGCTATATCTTCTCATTAAAATTTTTAAAGATTAAAAAAATTGTGTGCACTTGTTTTGAAGTGTGAAATTTATTCATTCATCTTTATAGACACTCAGAGACCAAAAAGAATGGAGATTTTAAAAGAAAATCTCAAGCCTATTTCACTAAAGTTGTAGTTAAAGAATTGAGGAATAGAGATACTGTTTTTAGTGACAGGGAGATCCAGAACTCAGATTTTCTGACACCTACAATAATATTCTTAATATTATGAGATATATTATGTATATAAAAACTTCAAAATGTACTCATTTATTCCATATACTAGTTTTTAAGAGACTAAGTTTAAAAATAATCTATAATGAATATATCTATCAACCTATTTTTCAATCAATATTTCTATTGTTATATTTATCTATTTATTAACACACTTTCTAATTTTTTAATGAAAGAACTTCCTCTCTGACTGTTATCTGGTAATCTCAGGATGTCTTTCTAATTCTCTTTTTCTTTCTTCTGAGGGAAAAAAATAAAATGTCATGCTCCCAAAAGTTGGCAGAAAAAAAATCCTAATGTATAGACACAAAGATCAAATTCCATTGCTTTTCAACCTAAACAAATAGTTTCCTCAATTGTTTTTGCCATTTTTAACCCAAGAAATGATTTGGAATTAATATTCAGTAGTTAAAATATGCTTCAGCAAGACCTTAGCTCAGGTTTAAACTCTGATATTTACTAATTGAAAAGTCATCTCGTGAATCAAAGCCTGAAATCCCTCCTCTGTGATAACAATTGATCAATTACCTCAGAATTTAACTGTAAAGATCAAATGAGGTATTATATACATATTCAATTCAGTTGAGTCCAACAGAGAAAAAGATCCCATGGTACCTTAGACAAGGCATCATTCTAGATTATCCAAAGAGGAGTACATATAAACTCAGCACATAATAGTCTACCAATACTTCTTAGGATGTATAGGTGGGGGGAAAAGATATACACTCACAATTTATAAAACAACAACGTAGTAAAACAGGTGAGAAAAACTAGAAGTTTCATGCTTTTTAAATTTCTCTGTAATCATAAATTATATATAATTACATAAATTACATATATAATCATAAAATTATATAAACATAATTTTGATCTTACAATTATCATCATTGTGTTTTAAAAGATTCTAAATATTCATATTCCAATTTTTGATAAAACTATTTAAAGATGTTTGAATTGTTTACATATATTGACTAAAATATAACAGATTTAGTTTTTAAATTCTTAGAATGATAACCACCAGGCATTAAGTGATTTATTAGCCTTTCTTTGATTTTAATCACCAATAATTATTTTAATAGCTAGATCTCTTTTTTAGCAAATAGGAAATCAATATGATCACAGAAAGGTCTTTTTCTTCTAGTATGTTTGCATCACATAAACCTTAAAAGTGGTAATACATTCATTGTTATTATTGACATTAAGTGACAAATGATTTGTCCACCACCCAAAAAGAATGTGGTAGAAGTGGTACTTGAATTCATGTTTTGGCGACTTCCACATCAATGCTCTATATTTGGCAGAAGTGTGCTTATCTTCTGTATAATACAAATATCAATAGTTGAAGGATTCGTGACTACTGAAGGTTTCTCTTTTTTAGAACAGGGGGAGAGAGAGAGAGAGAGAGAAAGAGAGAGAGAGAGAGAGAGAGAGAGAGAGAGAGAGAGAGAGAGAGAGACAGAGAGAGAGAGAGAGAGAAAGAGAGAGAGAGAGGGAGAGAGAGAGAGACAGAGAGAGAGAGAGAG
>NC_058132.1:550360040-550375040 GCF_016433145.1 Gracilinanus agilis | reverse complement strand
GATAGGCATGGACAGATATATTCCTATTTATTTCCATTTCCTCTCAGAATATAGTTAAAAATACTTTCATGTAAGGTAAGTAGACACTTGATTCACCAAAACTATTCTAGGTTTGCATGTGTTTTGTTTTATGGTCAGGATGGGGAGAGAGGATGGAACATTTATATCAGAACATACTTAAATCTAAAATCAATCTGAAAAGAAATTCTAATTTTCAAATTTAATTGAGAACAATTTTTCTAAATTCCTGTATATTAGGTTAACTTTATTTTGTCATTTTAAATAAATATTCCTTGAGTCACAGACAGTATAGGATAACTTTCCTCAGAATCAAAATATATGGATCATGAAACATACAATTACTGTGAAGCTGGATTTGACAGGTTAGATCTCAGTACCCCAAGGAAATTCTTTATTCTGAAAAAGTCACAGATCTGCTTTGGCTGAGAGAATTTCTTACCCCAAATTTCATCTATTCATGAAATCATAGGTGTAAACCTCCCATCATTCCCTAAAAACAATCCTTAAATAATTAGTCTTTACAAAGTTAGTGTAATATAATAATAGCAAAACATGCCTGTGTTTACAAGAGAAGGATAACTGAGAAAGGAAGAATTGAAGGAGTATTTACAGAAATGAATTTAATATGAATGTAAAAATTACCAATGAAACCTAAAGAAATGCAAATAATCTCAAGTTTTAACATTTAAATGGAATAGATTAATTTCTAGGTATTCAGTTGGAGGATTTAAAAATAAACAATTAAATTGAGTATCTGTTATGAATCTGATATTTGCAAAACTTGCATTCTTGAGAAATTTCAGTTTCCTGAGCTTTTACTATTATTCTGATGATTTCTCATTGCTCTCCATGACAATTGAATGAGCCCCTTCTTGTTGTTGTTGGTTTACTAATTTCTTTTGGTATATTTTTAATTTTTATTTTAAAATATTTTTCCATTTTTACATGATTTAGTTTCTTTCCTTCCCCTCTTCCCTCCCTCATCCCAGAGCTGACAAGCAATCCTACTTGGTTGAACAAATGTTATCTCTCGATACCTATTTCCATATTATTCATTTTTGCTATAGAGAGATTTTTTTAAGCCTAAACCTCAAATCACAGATCAATATATACATGTGTTAAGTGATGTCATATTTCTTCTTTTGTATTTCTACTCCCATAGTTCTTTCTCTCAATGTGGTTAGCATTCTTCCCCATAAAACTTTCAGGAATGTCTTGGCTTGTCCCATTGCTACTAGTAGCAAAGCCCTTTACATTGGATTGTTCCATAATGTTTTACTTTCTATGTACAATGTTCACCTGGTACTGCTCATTTTGCTCTGCATCAGTTCATTGAAGTTCTCCCAGTTCATAAAGAAAACCTTCAGATCATCATTCCTTACAGCACAATAGCATTTCATCACCATCATATACCACAATTTATTCAGCCATTCCCCAATTGAGGGACACTGGGGCATTTTCCAATTTTTGCCACCACAAAGAGCATGGCTATGAATATTTTTGTAAGAGCATTTTTCCTTATGATCTCTTTAAGGTACAAACTTGGTAATGGTATGGCTGGATCAAAGGGCAGGCATTCTTTTAAAACCCTTTGCACATAATTCCAAATTGCCTTCCAGGATGGCTGGATTAATTCACAACTCCACCAGCAATGCACTAGTGTCCCAATTTTGCCACAACCCCTCCAACATATTATTTTCCTTTACTGTCTTATTGGCCTATCTTCCTGATGTGAGGAGGCAACTCAGAGTTGTTTTGATTTACATTTCTCTAATTATGAGAGATTTAGGACACCTTTTCATGTGATTGTTGATAGTATTGAATTCTTTATCTGAAAACTGCCTATTCTAGTCCCTTGACCATTTGTCAGTTGGGGAATAGCTTGATTTTTTTTTGTATTCTTTAACATTTCTTATTCTTTCCTAACATTTTTGTCTTAAATATATATATACATATTTATATATGTATATATATATTTATTCTTTTTGTATCTGTTATTTTACTCTATATGGCATAATTCTTTTGTGGTCATTAAAGGAAATATCACTTCAACATGACTACTCATCCAGATATGCTTCAAAATTTCCTTTCGGATCATATTTAACCATAATACTTTACTACCTAAATCCAAAGCAAAATGGGTAAACTTAATCACTTATGTACTTAAAGTTACATATAAAATTTCACTTTTCACAGTTCTCAGAATATTTCCTCCTATGGTTTCATTTTTTTTATTTCCATGCAAAATGTTTTGCTGAATTGTTTGGATTTATGTTCAAATTTATATTTTGTTAACTAGTTTTGTAAAAATGGATTATTTATTTTTATTTTCCTCTAAGTTCCTTTCCTGAATCAACAAGCATTTAGCTTTTCAGAATAGTACAAAATAGAAAATCTGTTCTAACCAGTATTCACAGCAACATAGAGAATGTGATTACTAATCTGTTTATTTTTAAATTCCTCAGTTTTAAAACACATGTTTCAGTCTGGGATTAGAGGACACTAAAACACCAGGTTTAGGAGCAGAAAATCATCTATAAGTCTTGTCTCTGTGATGACAAATCTTTGGACATTTGGAGGTATTTGGGTGACATTGATTTTTCCCCTCTTTTCTCTTGTATTCTTAGTATCTCCAAATCATTTGTCTACAGTTGCTCTTTCATGGCACTCTATTAATCTGTGGGTAATATTTACAATCCTACAGAAATATTGAAACCAACATGACTTCTTACATTTCATAAACTTGAAAATTATACTTCTCCATTTCCCTTTTAAATTTCTCTGCAGGAACCCCACTTCCAAGCTGTCTGAAGTATTAAAAGCCCACAGACTGATAACTATGGAGATTTAATTTTCTTTACTAATACCTTAAATAATTTATCTGTTGGAGATACACCTTAGATTGGATTTTTATTATGATATAATAGAGTGGATAGATTTTGATAAGAATGTGCAACTTCCACTTCCCATTGTAACTGAAATAATTATTATAGCTATAGAGCTAAAAGAGATTTTAGACCTTAGAGGTCATTTCTCACCAAGAATTATAAAGAGGTTAAGAAACTTGCTCAAGGTTACTTAGGTAGTAAGAAGTAGACCTGAAATTTGAACCCAGTTCCTTGACTCAAGTCCAGGATTCCTTTTATTGTTTCACATGGGTCAGTAATAATTTTTTAAATTTATTTTTAAGCATTTTTTCAATTACATGTATAATTTTAAAACAATTTTCACATAACCATTTGAGACTTAAATTCTCTCTCTCTCTTCCTCCCTCCCGACTCTCTGAAGTGGTAAAAGTCTGCTATAAATAATAAAAAATTAAAATATATAAACTCCCTAATTATACCTCAATTTAACTTAGCTAATTCTTTGGGTTAGTGAGGAAAATGAAATCAAGACAGGATATCATTAATCCAAAATTTCCTCCATGAGAATAATGAGAAGGAACAAATGAGAGATAATATAAAGAGAGCAGAATTTGAATACCAATAGTATCCCAAATCAGAACTTCTGCAATTATTTAACACATACATGCTATAATAAGAAGAAAAGATAAGATGCTCATGATTTAGATATTGAATGCCAATCAACTTGTGAGATTTAGGTCAAGGAACTGGAGAAAACTCAATCTCATTATTGAGTAGTCTGCAGTGAATGCAGCATAGCACACATTTGTTTGCCTTAATATTTCTGAGTCATTTTCTTTTTCTTCTCGTTCATATAGGTAAAAAAGCCTGAGATGGAACTCACAACAAAATTGTGGTTTTTTTTCCTACTTACAAAATCTATTTTTCATCCTCCCCATTGATTTTTATGACACCTACTACCAAAAAAAATTTAAATTGACTGACAATGTTTTCCTTTTTATATTCTCTTCCAGATATGTTCAGAAATGGTGAAATATCAGATTTTATGAAAGAATAAGATAAATGTAAGAATAAAAATGTCCCTCAAAAATAGAGCTAAATACATTTAAAATCATTTGGTTTGCATTTCCCCTATGGATTATATCATTCTGAACAAAAATATAGCAACTGTCAATTCTTTGATCTACCAAAATTTATCAATTGATATCAGTTCCATATTTTTCTATTAAATAAAATTCATCATCATCTTACTCCAAAATCAGTCAAGGGATTCATTACTGACTTTACTTGATACTGATCCTGTGATAATCATTTGATTTATTGTGAAGATATTGCTTTTTTTTAAAGGGATGGGTATTCTTAAATCAAGAGAGTTATTCCCTTTTAGTAACAAAAAGTCACTCTTTCATTTCCATCATGTCATATCACTTTCCTAACTATTTTGCTGAATAGATTTCAGTAGTATATCCACAATTTTAAGAGTTAAAAAAAGTAAAAAAATTACAAGTCAATGATTACAATGGTGTCAAGGATAGCTCTGTAGCCAAAAAAAGAACAATGTTTTCCATTAATTTTTGCACCTTCAGTCTCTTCCTACTTCTTCCCCCTTTTTTTTAAATTTTGTGGTATTCATTTGCCAATCTGTCTTAGTACATTTATTATGTTTTATTTCATTTATTTATTTTATTTTAAACCCTTACCTTCTGCCTTGGAGTATTGGTTCCAAGGCAAAAGAGTGTCAAGGGTTAGGCAATGGAGGTCAAGTGACCTGCCCAGGGTCACACAGCTGGGAAGTATCTGAGACCAGATCTGAACCTAGGACCTCCCATCTCTAGGCCTTGCTCTCAATTCAGCTGCCCCTTCTTCCCTTTTTTCAACTTAATATTCTCAAGTCTGACCTTATCAAGAAAAAAAATCCTCACTTCCCCTATAACATGTTATTAAACCCCAAATTCAAATTTCCAGTTGGATTCTCCATATTCCTCATAGGCACCTTGGATAATCCAGTCTTGCCTATTGAGCTAAAGGCTGCAAATACACACTCATATCCTTCAAGGTCTTCATGCTTGAATATTTAGAGCTGGAAGGAATTATATTCTGTTTACCTCCTCACACACCTAAAGCTGAGAAAGATAAATGAAATAGAATAATACCAAGAATCAGAAAAAATTATCAGTAACATATGATAGCAAGGTAGCCCTCCTCCACATTGGCTCAATTCATGGTAAGCAAAATTACGTCTTCATTCCTTCATTCTCTTCAAAAAATAGTTTTATTAGCTATTTTTTTCTTAACTTCTTTTGCTAGACTCATCTCATTAGGATCTTTAACTTTCCCCATTGCTCTTTATTAGACTATGTCATGATGTTGCATCTCTCCTCTGATAACAAGGCTTGTTTCCATCTTTTATCTATTATTTTATCATATCTAAGTTGGTTGGTCAGTTTCTGTTGCATTTGCCTCTTCAGTTAAATTTCAATTTACCTCTCATTTGAATTCATTTCTTTGTATCTAGAATTTCATTCTTAAACATCTTCCATACCTCCTGTTCTATCTTCCACCAAATTATTTTTGTTCATGGTATCCTAAATATACTTTCCCCAAAATCAATGTTATGTTATGATTATGTAAGGCTTTCCTGTCCCATATCATAAAGGAAAAACCTCTAGAATTGGGGTAAAACAAACAGGTTTAGAGTCCCAACTCTACTAATTGAATCTTAAGAAATTATACAGATTAGCATTTCTCTAATTATTAGAGATTTAGAACACTTTCTCATGTGCTTATTGATACTTTTGATTTCCTTATCTGAATATTGCCTATTCATGTCTCTTGCCCTTTTATCAATTGGGGAATGGCTTCTTGATATTTTTATACAATTGGTTTAACTCCTTGTATATTTGAGTAATTAGACCCCTGTCAGAGTTTTTTGTTATAAAGATTTTTTCCCAATTTGTTGTTTCCCTTCTGATTTTGGCTACATTGTTTTTGTTTGAACAAAAGCTTTTTAGTTTGATATAATCAAAATCATTTATTTTACATTTTGTGATTTTCTCTAACTCTTGCTTGGTTTTAAAATCTTTCCTTTTCCCAGAGATCTGACAGGTAAACTACTCCATGTTCACTTAACTTATTTATAGTTTCCTTCTTTATATTCAAGTCATTCACCCATTCTGAATTTATCTTGGTGTAGGGTGTGAGATGTTGATCTAAACCTAATCTCTCCCATATTGTTTTCCAAATTTCCCAGCAGTTTTTGTCAAATAGTGGATTCATGTCCCAAAAGTTGGGCTCCTTGGGTTTATCATACACTGTCTTGCTGATGTCACTTACCTCAAGTCTATTCCACTGATCCTCCCTTCTGTCTCTTAGCCAGTACCATATTGTTTTGATGACTGCTGCTTTATAGTACAGTTTAATATCTGGTACTGCTAGGCCCCCTTCCTTCACATATTTTTTCATTATTTCCCTTGATATTCTTGATCTTTTGTTATTCCAAATGAACTTTGTTATAGTTTTTCCTAATTCAGTAAAAAAGTTTTTTGGTAGTTTAATAGGTATGGCACTAAATAGGTAAATTAATTTGGGTAGAATGGTCATTTTTATTATGTTAGCTCATCCTACATATGAGCAATCAATGTTTTTCCAATTGTTTAGATCTAGTTTTAATTGTTTGGAAAGTGTTTTGTAGTTGTTTTCATATAATTCCTGTGTTTGTTTTGGTAGATAGATTCCTAAGTATTTTATATTGTCTAGGGTGATTTTAAATGGTGTTTCTCTTTCTACCTCTTGCTTATGTGATGTGTTGGAAGTATATAGAAATGCTGATGATTTATGTGCATTTATTTTGTATCCTGCAACTTTACTAAAGTTGTTGATTATTTCTACAAGCTTCTTAGTTGATTCTCTAGGATTTTATAAGTAGACCACTAAATCTCTAATAATTAGAGAAATGCAAATCAAAACAACTCTGAGGTATCACCTCACACCTAGCAGATTGGCTAAAATGAAAGAAGGGGAGAGTAATGAATCCTGGAGGGGATGTGGCAAATATGGGGCATTAATGCATTGTTGCTGGAGTTGTGAACTGATCCAACCATTCTGGCTGCCAATTTGGAATCATGCTCAAAGGGCTATAAAAGACTGCCTGCCCTTTGATCCAGCCATACCATTGTTGGGTTTGTACCCCAAAGAGATCATAGATAAACAGACTTGTACGAAAATATTTATAGTCGAGCTTTTTGTGGTGGCAAAAAACTGGAAAATGAGGGTAAGCCCTTCAATTGGGGAATGGCTGAACAAACTGTGGTATATGCTAGTGATGAAATACTATTGTGCTCAAAGGAATAATAATGGAGGAATTCCATGTGAACTGGAGAGACCTCCAGGAATTGATGCAGAGTTAAAGGAGCAGAGCCAGAAGAACATTGTATACAGAGACCAATACACTGTGGTAAAATAGAATGTAATGGACTTCTGTACTAGCAGCAATGCGATGACCCAGGACAATTCTGAAGGACTTATGGGAAAGAATGCTATCCACATTCAGAGGAAGAACTACAGGAGTGGAAACAGAAGAAAAACAACTGCTTGAACACATGGGTTGAGGCGGACATGATTGGGGATGTAGACTCAAAACTTCCTCGCCAATGCAACTATCAACAATTTGGAAATAGGTCTTGATTAATGACACATGTTAAAACCAGTGGAAATACACATCAGCCATGGGGGTACAGGGGTAGGTTGGGGGCTCAAGGGGAAAGTAAGAGCATGAATTATGTAACCTTATTAACTTTTAAAAAATAAATATTAATAAATGTTTTAAAAAAAGAAATTATACAGAATTTTTTGGTATGGAAAAGCATCTTTTTTCTCATATATAAAATAGATACAATCATGCTTTAAAACATATAAGCACACATATGAATATATAATTTAAAAATGTATAGGCATAATATTTATTTTATGCTATTCAAGTCTTAATTGCTTCTCATTAAGACTATGGCAAAAATATGTTTAAGTTTTTGCTTCCTTTCTCTTCCTCTTTTTTTTTTTTAACATTTATTAATATTCATTTTTGACATGGTTACATGATTCATGCTCCACCTTTCCCCTTCTCTTCCTCTTTTAATCCATTCTAAAATTAAAATCTATCAGCTGTAAGAATGCAAGGGCTTTATAGGGAAATCTGGGCCACTAAGTTTCCAGGGAAGTGAACAAATCTGAATGATGACTCTTCAAACAGGCACCAAGTATTAGAATGGTTTCCCTATATGAAGTTTCTCTAGGAATGGTGTAGTATTGAACATCAAAACAAGCTCATGCTCCTTAATATTTGCAAAAAAAGCAATTATTTTTATATACTATCAATTTTTGAACTGGGAAGATTTACATGCATTCTTATTATCCAAAATATCACATGATGACTAAATAGTTGAATTAGAAGAAATCTTTGGAAGAAAGTTTATATTTTACAGCCCACTAAATGAAAGCTCAGAAAAGTGATATCTTTTAATATAACTTATCTAGAGAGTGTTAATTCAAGGACTTGAACCCAAGAATTTTGATGTCAGATCTGGGGCTGTTTCCATAATATCACATTTTCTCCTACTTTCTTGTTCTATTGCATTTATTAAACACGTTATTTCTTTGTTAGAACTCTTCCCCACTGGTTCCTTTTTTAATGAAAATTTTTCTTGAAATAATTTAGGATTATTCAGCTATCAAGGAATTAATGAAATAATGGGAAGGAAGGTGCCCTAGCCGTACCATATCTCAAGTTGAACCATAAAGTAGTAATCATAAAAACAATCTGACAATGATGGTTTAATATTAGGAAAGCAATATGCATAATTGACCATATCAATAATCAAACCAACAAAAATCACATGATTATCTCAATAGATGTAGAAAAAGCTTTTGACAAAATACAACACCAATTCCTATTGAAAATACTAGAAAGTATAAGAAGGAACATTCCTCAAAATAATAAATAGAATATATTTATAACCATCAGCAAGTATCATATGCAATTGGGCCTTCCCAATAAGATGTGGAGTAAGCAAGGATGCCCATTATCATCTCTATTATTTAATATTGTACTAGAAACACTAGGGATAACAATTAGAGAAGAAAAAGAAATTGAGTGGATTAAAGTAGGCAATGAGGAAACTAAATTATCACTCATTGCAAATGATATGATGGTCCACTTAAAGAATCCTAGAAAATCAACTAAAAGGCTAGTGGAAATAATTAACAACCTGAGAGAAGAGAGGAAAAATCTTGACAAAGAGAGATAAATAATTATCCAGGGGTTACTAATCCACAGGATTATTGTTTGAGTTGTTGTAACTGTCAGTCACAAATGTAAAATTATTTCCTGTTTTTTTTTTTCCCAGAGATATGTATAGCAGCACAGATGAACGGAGTCAAATTGCTTTCAGGAGGGCCTTCAGAAATAGAACCAAGGTTAAAGGTAGTATGAGAAGTCCTAAACCTAGGCACTCACAAGGTGAACTTTGCTAATGGAGGTAAAACATTCAGAGGAGGAATTCTGGCTTAAAATTGACTTAAGCTTGGCTAGAGAATCTTTGAGTCTTTTTTTTTTTATTTTATTTTTCAGAAAACATTTTTCCATGGTTACATTATTCATGTTCTTACTCCACCCTCCAAACCCCTACCACCCACCACCCCCATAGTCAGCCCACATTTCCACTGGTTTCTTCACATGTCATTGATCAAGACCTATTTCCACATTATTGATAATTGCATTAGGGTGGGTGTTTAAAGTCTACATCCCAAATCATGTCTGCATCAACCCATGTGTTCAAGCAGTTATTTTTCTTCTGTGTTTCCACTCCTGTACTTCTTCCTCTGAATGTGGGTAGCATTCTTTTCCATAAGTCCCTCAGAATTGTCCTGGGTCATTGCATTGCTGCTAGTACAGAAGTGCATTACATTCGATTTTTACCACAGTGTATCAGTCTCTCTGTATAATATTCTCCTGGTTCTCCTCCTTTCACTCTGCATCAATTCCTGGAAGTCTTTCTAGTTCACATGGAATTCCTACAGTTTATTATTCCTTTGAGCACAATAGTATTCCATCACCAGGAGATACCACAGTTTGTTCAGCCATTCCCCAAATGAAGGGCATAGCCTTGTTTTCCAGTTTTTTGCCACCATGACGATTGCAGGTAAAAATATTTTTGTATATGTCTTTTTCCCTATGATCTCTTTGAGGTACAAACCCAGCAATGGTATGGCTGGATCAAAGAGCAGGCAATCTTTTAGCTCTCTTTGGCATAGTTCCAAATTGCCATTCAGAACAGTTGGATCATTTCACAACTACCAGCAATGCATTAATGTCCCAATTTTGCCACATCCCCTCCAACATTCACCACTTTCTTTGCTGTCATTTTAGCCAATCTGCTAGGTTTGAGGTGATACCTCAGAGTTGTTTTGATTTGCATTTCTCTAATTATTAGAGATTTAGAACACTTTCTCATGTACTTATTGATAGTTTTGATTTCATTATCTGAAAATTGCCTATTCATTTCCTTTCCTTGTTCATCATTTGAGGGATGGCTTGATTTTTGTCCAATTGATTTAGCTTCTTATATATTTGAGTAATTAGACCTTTGTCAGAGTTTTTTGTTATAAAGATTTTTTCTCAGTTTGTTGTTTCCCTTCTGATTTTGGTTGCATTGTTTTTGTTTGTACAAAAACTTTTTAATTTAATGTAATCAGAATTATTTATTTTACATTTTGTTAGTAGAAATTCTAAATCACTGTGAAGATGAAATGTTCATAGTTATTGAGAACTTCCAATCTGCAAAATTATGGCTGTTATGAAGCCTACATGTGGTATTAACAAATGAGGCAAAAAGACCAAAGTATGGTAAGTTCATAGAATTTCCTGAATTCACAGGGACCACTACCCATTTTGGTGAACTTTGTTGGTGGAGTTGTTGACAAATCCAACCACTCTGAGGGCATATCTGATTGATTTGTTACAGCTTGTGACCTATATTAATCTATGTAACCTCATAAAATGGAAAGTGTCCACTCATTTCTATGTCTAAAGTAATGACTGTGTAACATTGTGGGCCAGTCACACAGTAAAATTTAGCCACCACATGACAGGATAAGGTTGAATACAACCAATGAATAATATCTAAAGGTTTCAAATATTTTTAACATGGAATGTATGTGATAATATAGTCAAGGGTAACATAATTTATGACAGTATCTAAGAAATATGCATATTTGAATGTTCAGATGTTCAAAATGATAGACAAGATCTAGGTAACAGAGGCTTTCTTAATTGTGGGGAGGACTAGGAATTTACATCATTAGATCCATCCTAGATTTCATGTCGTGATAGATATATTCATCCTCACTATTTCTTTTACTATCATTTTTCCCAGTTTCAGTATCTAAAACACTGAGTTCACAATATGTTACTGATTCCCCATTGATAATCTGCAATTCACAATAGAATTCCATTGCTATATTCTGAACTACAAACCTGTTCTGGGGATTTGGAATAGTTCTATTCCAGTTAATGCAGCAATGGAAAATTCCCCCCAAACGTAGGAGAAACAGAACTATACTTAACATAATTATTAGAGAAATGCATATGGAACAATATGTTTTTCTTTTTCTAAGAACTGGAGGAAGAATGGATTGGCTAGGTTTCATTAGGATCTCAGACCTTTTCAATTTCTTACATTAAAATTGAGTTTACAAGCAAAACTTCAAACTTAAATACAGGCCAAAATGTTATTCCTTTCAGTACTAAAATAAACTAAGTTATAAAACGTTTTCTATAAGATTCTTTAAAATTTCTTTTTTCCTATATTTTCTATAAATTTTTCCATAAGAAGTATAAAATTTATATATTTATCATACATTCAAAGTTAAATTTTAAACTATATTTCTATGACCCGATTGTGTTTTGTTTCAAAAATTTTATTTCTGATTTTATTTTTAAAACTATAAATACAAAAAAACTATTTCAAAGCTATAAAACTTTTTCAAAACTACATTATCCCTCAAAAGAAATTTTAAAAACTATATTATCCCTCCTCTTAGGAATATATATTTGTGTCATAAACTTAAGTCATTTCTATTAAGAATCCTTTACATATTTCTAATTGATTTGAATAACAGAGAAATTTACTTTGGTGAAGTAAGAAAACAAGAATTTTAATAATTTATTAAGCGATTCCACCATCATCATTATTAACACAATAAATTATATATACATATAAACCCTTCAAATGATATTAAAAACCTCCTATTTGATGGAACAAAGAATGAAACTAAAAATTGTTGCATTTGCCATTATTGCTAGTAGGAGTTAATACATTGATTTTTTTTGCAAATTTATGCACTGGAATCTAAATGCCTAGAGAATGTGTTGAACTCGAAGCAATATTAAATTCAACAAAATGGACCAACATTCTAAATCACTGATGAATACATAATGTACTGCAGGGCATGGGAGTAATGAAAATTGTTTCCAATGTAATTCTGGTATAATTGTAATGCATTTCCTATAAAATGTAAATAGCATCACATCCTAATGGTGTAAACCTCAAAAAGTTACAGTTCCATTTAGAAAATATTGGAGTCCTTATTTGGGGAAAGGAAATTTAGGCATTTTAAGAGAAAAATTAAAACACTTACGTATAAAAAGCCAATGTCAATTTCCATATAATTTGAATTGAAGCTGAGAATTTTGCTAGGTAATGTCTGCCCCCATTCCCTTAGCAAAATTATTTAATTCAAGAAGTAGAATAATAGCCTAATTTAGACTGGAAAGCTCCAAAGATGTGGAAACACCTGGTTTTAAGTTCCTACTGTAAGGATGGGATTTGTGCAAGGGGGGTGGGACAAAAGGAGAAGGAGTGGCTGACAGTTGGTGGCAGTTGAGAGACCAGAGAGAATTCTGGGTAATTCTTGGGAGGAGGAAGGAAGAAGGGAGTCTTTTGGCTATGTCATTTGAAATTGTTATAAGCCCTAGGACACTACAACTCCCAGGACTCTCTCTGCTACAACTTCCCCTGACAACTCTCACTTCCTTTATGGGAGGTGTCAGGGAAAGAATAAAGAGGAAAGTTTGGCGCCTTTTCGCTCTCGACCTTGGAGGCTGGCTGGGCTCTCTCTACCCTGAGACCCTGATCTCTCTCTTGGCACCTTTTACCCTTTCTTCCTGCCTCCTAGTTTTCCCTAGACCTTTCCCATACTAATCTAAATAAAACCTAGCTATTCAAACCCTGAAGTTGCTCTCTGATCATTCATTTGGGGGATGTGGTCAATTTCCCCTGCCAGGGCTCAGATCACTACCTTCCTTTCCCTTCCTCTACCTTCTTTTCTCCTTTCTCTCATCCATCCTATCATCCTACCTTCCTCCCTTCACTTTTCACCACACACTGCAGAGAAAGAAGAGGGAGAGGAGAGGTCTTCCAGAGGAGAACATCTCAGCTCGAATCCAGTCCTGAGGCCTTCCTGAGGATCTTTCTTTGGACATTGAAACCCTGATTCCCTGGTCAAAGATTCCTTCACATCTCACCCAGCAAGACTTCAATCATCTAGTTAGCTAAGTGTATGTACTCCATTTTGAGAGGAATCTCTTAGTCACCTTCCCGCATTACCCAACCTTGCTGAGAGACCCTTCCCGGTCTAACTCACAATTATAGAAAAGAATAGAAATAGGAAATAGAAATAGAATCTGAAGGAGAAAGGGTGAGGGGAGATGCTTGGGAGTGGGAACCCCAAAGATTCCCTCCTGAGTGAGAGACTACATAGAAATAGAAAAGAGGTTACCCCAAATCCCTCTGCCCTTCACACCTTTCCTCAATCCCTGAATTGTGATTAATAAAGCCATACATAAGTCAGATAGAATTCCAGAGTGCCTGAGAGACAACGAGGGAGAGGAAAATCATAACTTGGTCTGAATGCCTCCCTCTTGGAGCCAGACCATCCCCTGTGAAGTTGACTGACCTTGGGGGAGGCTTCCATAAACCCCACCCTCATTCAGAATCAGATTGGGGTACCACATACTTCATCTTATAGGGAAGCCTCACCCCCAACTCCTTTTGGGGTGGCATGACCTTCCAGGTCACCCAGTTTCAGGATGACACCCCCTAGAAGTCTCACAGTGTATATTTGGCAGGAGGGGAGATTTAGAAGAGAGTCTCACCATTCATATAGACTATCCTTCCCTTCTATCATAACATTAATTATTGGCTCTGTTAATTATTACATACCACCTACAGACTGGTTTCTGAGACTGTGAAACTTAATTAACCTCTCAGAGCTCTAAGGATCTTAGTGACACAATAAGGTAAGGATAAATTACTAATTTATTTCTGTAAAGTGTATTTTCTCCCCCAGCCATTCCCTATGACTATGATACCACAAGTCTAGTTCTTTTCCATTTTCCTTCAATTATTTATTTTCTTTTTCTCTGTTCCTGGTTTATATCCCAAAATTCCTAGTCCAAAATTCATTCCCTCTGCTATATCTACAGTCTACTCCATTACCTCATCTTCTGAGCCTTTTGCAAATAATATTATGTCTCATCAATCCTAAAAACAAAAAGCCCCCCTTGACTTTTTTACCCACTTATTCTTCTTGTCTTCTCTGTCTCTCTCCATTTTATTGACTAATTTCCTTCCATTTCTCAAGTATATTTATCTCCTCAGTCCCTTATAACATTTTTTAATCTAACCAATTCTCCTGAAATTGTTTATTAACAAATCCAATAGCTTTTTCCAAGTCTATACCTCTTCTGACCATTTCCTGGCATTTGATATTACTTAGCACTTCTCTCATACTAGATACTGCTTTATTTTACATCTTACTTTCCCCATGCTTTTTTCTTATGTATTGACTCCTTCCCTTGATTCTAACTCGTTCATATCATTGTTTCTTAAGGATTTGTCCCTAGTCTTTTTTTTCTTATCATCTAATACCTTGACAATCTTTTTTTTCTGGAAAACTTCTGCTATTAGTATGATACTGACTCCCAAATATATATATATATATATATATATATATATATATATATATATATATATATATATATATGTATGTATATGTGTGT
>NC_058132.1:550308333-550359940 GCF_016433145.1 Gracilinanus agilis | reverse complement strand
ATATATATGTATGTATATGTGAGCATATATACACATAGATATAACCCTTGCTTCCATTTTGCCTTTCTTACTAAAATGTAAATTAGCTAAGGGGACAAGACTTAGTTTTTGCCTTTCTTTACATGTACCACAGGGCTAGCATATAGCAAACCCTTAGAAATGAGTGACGTGACTTGGATAGATTTTGTCATTCTACATCTATGCTCAGAAAAGAAATTAGTGTTTTCATATTTGCTATCATACCAAATAACTAAATTAGGGACTGCCTATAATGGGAAAATATGAGAGTTCACTGAAGAGTTGACCCTTTTCCCAAAAAATATCCTCAGTATATAAATATGTGTCAAGAATAGATTTAGTTTCATTTAAAAATGTTTAGCTCTGTCCCTGTCTTGCAACTTGTTTTTTTTTTATCATTTTCAGTTTCAAAAATATTATTTCTATAATAAGACTTTAACCAAATCAACTTTAATTTATGGTAAATAAATGCTACATTACATTTTGTTGTTTTTTGTTCCATTATGGCTTTTTACAAATAAAGAGTTTATAAGAAAAACAAAACAAAACAAATTTTATTCAAATATAAATGATAGGAAGAACATTGTATGCTTATTTTAAGCCTATAACTTAATTGTCATATAGGCAATCTTATTTTCTTTCAGATTCTGGTCATGTGCCTTTGTTTTGTTTGATTATTCAACATCATATCTCCACCATGACATTTTAATATACCATCAATGAAATATTATTGCATTTTAGAAAAAAATACCCTTGTCAAAGATTGACTTGAACTACTAACTCTCTCTCTCTCTCTCTCTCTCTCTCTCTCTCTCTCTCTCTCTCTCTCTCTCTCTCTCTCTCTTATTTAGGTAACATAAATTTACTTCAGATGATTCTCCAATCACATACTCATCATTATATAGGCTTTAACTCCTCTGGATTCCAATTATGATTTTGAGAACTTAATTTGAATTCCATCTCTAATATCTGATCTCTAAATACTCTTTTATTTCTGTCAGTTCAATCTCCAAATTTTTTTTATATTTTTCTTTATGTAGGGATTAGAATTAAAATAATGATGATGTTATTTTTCATAACTATTCAAGATCACTTCTTACAGATCATTTAGTAACAGTTTATTATACTTAAAAGTCATTATTATAGCTCATTCATGCTGCAGCATATCTGACTGCTACCTTGACATCAATAGTTAAAGGCAGTGTCCTTAACAATTTATAGAGTTTGGCATTAAAAGCAGCTGTCTTCCAAAGTGAATTATAGATTTGAGAACCTAAGCCTCTCAGACAGAACACTAGAACTGTCATTGAGGGGAAAGTCTGTTCCTTACATCTACTCCATTTTCTCTAATGTAGATTTTATTTCTTTCCACATCTGTTCTGAAAAATCTTACCATTCTACAATCTATTCAGTCTTGACAGACAGAATTTCTGTTGTTTCTTTTAATCACTTCATTACATGAATAATTATTCTGACTAAAATGACTGAAAAAATCTGGTCTTTCCACTATGACAATATATAATTTATAACACTTTTATAATGTTTCATAGTGGACAATGTACCAAAAATGAAAAAGAATGCTCAGCATTTTCATTATTGTTATTTTATATACTTAAAAACTCTCCCCAAAAAAGAAAGTAAAAAGATATGATTTCTTCTAGTTTTCACTGCCTTGCCCCACAATTTAATGAGAGTTCAGTAGAAATTTTAGGTAATTATCCTTTGATGGTATTACTATGAGAACCAAATCATGACAAAAAATTATATCCTTAATTTTTGCCTTTGTATCTATTAGAATTATTGTGCTTAAAAGATTAACACATGACACTAATAGCATTAATTACTGGATATATCAGTCATTATCCACAAACATTTATTAGCATTTGTTGTGTCAAATGCTTTGTAACTAAGGTTACAAAGAAAAATGAAATATTCCATACCATCAAGGAGCTATAATTTTAAATTGAGGTAGATTATGCACATAATATAAAACATTAATTTCTGTATACACATATGTGTATGAATATGTGTAAGTAAGGCAACTGAAAAGCAAACAAAAAGTAACCTTGGGTAGGAAGATTTAGAATATGAAGATGACCAGAGGTTGACTTATTTAAAAGGTGATAATTTAATTAGATCTTTTCATACTTTTCACACTAATAAATACTTTTTTCTATTCAGTGACACTGATCTCCTTACAGTTCCTTAAACATACAGAAAGAAATGCACCATCTCTAGACTTGGGGGATTTTTGTTGACTGATACATGCCTGGATACTGTCCCTTCTCATCTCTACTTCTTGTCTTTCTAGCTTCTTTCACTCCTAAGCTATAATTCTAATATTCATGAGAAGTCTTTCCTGATCTCCTGTCATTCTAATGCCTTATTTGTGTTGATCATATACAATCTACACTATTTATATATTTTTGATAAGTACTTGTGTTTATTTTGTAGTTTTCATTTAGCCTGCGAACTATTTGAGAATGAGGGCTATCTTTTATCTTGCTTTATATCCCCACCACTGAGCATAGTCCTTTGCATAGCCTAGGACAGTGATGGGCAAACTTTTTAAAGGGGGGCCAAAGGAATGGGGAAAAAAACTTTAGGTGGGCCAATATAATTTATTAAAAAATAACTGATACATTTTACAAAATTCTTATATTTTTTGTGATACTAAGCCCTATTAATGACTGAAAGATTATGAAGGAGAGGGTTGTATTTGGCCCATGGGCTGTAGTTTGCCCATCACTGGCCTAGGAACTTGATCACTTTATAAACTAGCTGATAGATGTCTATGAATGGACTTTAGTGTGAATAATATACAAAAGGAAAAAAAAGGTTAAAGTCTTAAATACCAAACATAAGATTTTATTTGGCATCACAGATGTAATAGGCAGCCACAAAAATTTACTTAGAAGGAGTAAAATATTTGATTATATCATTGTTTTGCAAAGTCATCTTTAAAGCTTGAGGCAAGCATAGCAATCAAGAGGACATAGTAACAATATAGATAAGATGACCAAGATAAAAAGCTGGATTAGGTTTATGCTACGTGAATAGAAAGATGAAGATGGAAATAAGAGATGTTGGGGAAATAAAAAGGCAAGATTTGGTCACCATTAGATATTCAGGATGACATATCTGTACAAATTCAGCTATTCCTTTTAGGTGCCACAATTATCTGGCTTGACTTGTATTTCTGAAATATTTCAATTTCTTAGAAAATTTTTCAAACATAGGTTTATACCATGGTTGGGACTTTCTACTTTATTCAGATTTTTTGGACACAGTATCAGTAAAATTTTTTAAATGATATTCATTTTCTCACTTAAAATAATGTTATCTTTTTTTCTGTAGGAATGTTCTGTGGTTACAAACTAAGGTATTACCAAGAAAAATATCTTGATATCCCAATTGTGTATTACCTCAAATTTAAAATCTACTTTAAGGTTAGGACAATAAAAAATAATTCAGATTCAATGAACTGAGAAGAATGATTTTTTCCTCTTTCCATTTTTGATATGCAAACTTAGAAGTGCATTCAAAAAACTGAATAACTTTTTTTACCATTTAAAATAGAGGGTTGGGAGCTCCAGGAGCAGAGTCAAGATGGAGGAGTAATTCAGAGTAGCTCTGTGTCACCATGAGAACCCTCTTCACCCAAGATTAAAATATCACCACAAAATGAATACAGGAGTGAAAGAATTAACAAGGAGACAGAGTGAAACAACTTTCAAGAAAAGAAAAATCCAAAAGTTAGGCAATGGACATCTGTGGCACAGGAGTAAGAGAAGAACAGAGCCAGGAAGAAGGTGTAACAAGGAGGGAAGAGCAAGCCAAGAGCAATCCACATGCCCTCACCCCACATTTGCTGTCCTAGGTTCGGGAACTTATGCCAAAGCCAACTTCCAGACCCTGAGACCATGCTAGGTAAAATAGTGGTACAAGCCAATTCATACTCCTTGAAATTTCAAACCTATGGAGAAGCCCAGAGTCCCAGCCCAGGGAATATTAGTCTGGGTTTGGGATAAGGACATAATCCACAATTTGGGGTGGCTGATAGTACAAAGTACTAAGTACTGACCTTTTTGCCTAAATTTCAGGGCAGAGTTCCAAGACAGGACAATCAAGAGTATGCCTGATTGGATCAAGATCACAGTGTTGATTTCAATTAGTTACTAATTAGTTATCTAGACTAATTAGAAGCAGAGATGTAGAGCAGAACAAGGATTTTTGCCCTGTCCCCTTTAATGCAAGGCCAGGGGAAAAATCACCATGGGCTCTTTAAGGAAGATTTGCATATCTCTGCTGTTGTTACAAGCACTTGATATGAACCTTCCCAGGCAGGTTGTGTTCTTCCTATTCTATTAAAATTCTTTTTTTTTTTTATTTTAAACCCTTAACTTCTGTGTATTGACTTATAGGTGGAAGAGTGGTAAGGGTAGGCAATGGGGGTCAAGTGACTAGCCCAGGGTCACACAGCTGGGAAGTGTCTGAGGCCGGATTTGAACCTAGGACCTCCCATCTCTAGGCCTGGCTCTAAATCCACTGAGCTACCCAGCTGCCCCCTATTAAAATTCTTAATATAAATTTGATCACCTGGATTTATGTCATGAGATGAAAAATCAGTAGGCCAGCCTGCACAATTGCTCCTAATTCTTGAAGTTCTTTATTCTAATTTGTAAATCTCCATTATATTCTGCAGTTATGGTATCACCAGGTTACACTGACCTATACATTGGGCTAAATGCCTTTGATTGTATGGGAGGATGTCCAAATAACATTTCATATGGTGATATATGTAGGTCTCCCCTTGGTTTGGTTCTTAAGTAAAGCTAAAGGTAATATATCAGGACATTTTAAGTGTGTTTCTGTGCATAATTTACCAATCATAGTCTTGATTTCTCCGTTTAACCTTTCAACTTATCCAGAACTTTGTGAATGGTAAGGCACATGAAATTTGGGTGTTATCCCGAGGCATGCATATATTTGCTGTAACACTGAATCCGTGTAATGTGTTCCTATATCTGAATCTATTCTTGTTGGTAAGCCAAATCTAGGTATAATCTCCCTTAATAATACTTTTGCTACAAAATTTTCTGTGTTTTTATTTGATGGGAATGCTTCTGGCCATCTTGTCAATTGATCTACAATTACCAAACAAAATTTATAGTTTCCAGCTTTTGCATTGAAATAAAATCTATCTGTAAATTCTCAAATGGGGTTTAAACCAAAGGTCTTCCTTCAAATGCTTTCCCTTTAAACACATGTTGTTGTAGGCTTGACATGTTGGACATGCTGCACAAACTTTAGATGCTATATTTGTAATTCCAGGGCCTATCCATGTTTCCTTCACTGAATCAACTCTGCCTTGCATTCTGAAATGACCATTCTTGTATATAGCTTGACAAATTTGATTATAAAATTTTCTTGATGGTATTGGCTTCCACGTTCCATTTATTTGCTTTGCTTTAAAATTCTGCCTCCATTTCTTTACTCATTTCTCATTATATGCATTTGACAAATCTGATTCACTTATGATTGATAAATTTAAAATTAAATCCAGACCTTTCATAGCTGCTATTTTTGCTGTCATATTTGCTCTGTGTTTCCCTTTTGATACATCATTTCCACCTGTGTCTGCTGAATAATGAAGTACAGCTAATGTTTTTGGTAACTATAGAGCAATTAAAAGTTCATTCATGATCTTTGCATTGGTTATCTTAACAATGTTAAAAATCCTCACTGCAACCAAAGAGTTCCCTGTGAGTGAGAAATACTAAAAACCTATTTAGAATTTGTACAGATAACAGCTTTTCTATCCCTTGCTATCATGCAGGCTTGCTTCAATGCTATTAATTCAACTACTTGAGAACTCAGATTTGATTGAAGTGAGGCTGATCATATCTTTTAATATTTTGTCACTACAGCTATTCTGGTGTCCTTATTCTCTCTCTCATAAAAGATGACCCATCAGTAAATAATACTACCTCAGCATTCTCCAATTGAGTATCAAGTAAATTGTCATGGGGCTTTTCTGCAATATTAACTACTTTTTCACAATCATATAGAGGTTCTCCATTGGTTGGTAGATCAGGAAGCAGCATAGCTGGATTAAGCATTGGGCATCTTTTCAATGTAATATTCTCATTGCCTAGCAAAGTGATTTCATATAGTAAATCTCTGATCTGAGATTCCACTTCATGTGGGCACATAATAGTTAGTAGACATCCCAACACTAGATCTTCAGCTTTTGTAATTAAGAGTACTATAGTAGCTACACTCCTCTGCCATGGAGGAGTACCAGCAGTGATTAAATATAACTGTGATAGTTAATAAGCAATTGATCTTTGTAGTGGACCTAAAGATTGAGTAAGCATGCCAGAAGCTACCCCTTTTCTCTCATGCACATATTATGTAAAAGGCTTGTTATAATCAGGGATGTCTAAAGCTGGAGCTGAGAGGATTGCTTGTTTTAACTTTGCAATGGCTGCTAAATGTTCTGTGCTTAATTTTAATGTTTTAAAACTATATACTTGTTAACTCTGTTATGGGTTTGGTGATTTCCTCATAATATGGAATCCACTGTTTGCAGAAACCAGTTGTTCCCAAAATTGCGCTGAATTGCTTCTTAGTATTAGGTGCACTTAATTTTTGGTTATCTGCAATTCTTTTATGAGAGATGTAATGTGAACCTTCTGCTAACACAAATTCCAAATATTCCACTTTAGGAAGACACCACTGTACTTTTGATTTGGATATTTTGTGTCCTCTTTTGCATAATTCTTTCAAAAGGTGCTTACTCTCTTCCTCACATGTTTCAGCAGTGGGAGATACTAACAGCAGGGCATCAACAAAATGGATCAATCTGTTATTCTTAAATTCAATATTTTCTAGGTCTTCAGTTAAAATTTGAGGGAACAACATCAGACTTTGCACAACAGGGAGACCAAAAATTTGAGCAAAGCCTAGGGCTAGAATTGATCAGACACTGACCTGATCAAGATCAGAGTGAGATCAAAAGCTTACACTTAAGACTGAGACAAGTCTTTAAAGTATCAGCATCTCAGTTTTCAATTGAATCAGTAGGGGCAGGGGGCTCTCAGAACTCTCAACCTTCAGACCATCACATCATTTCCCAAGCCTACCTATAATTAGATAGAAAAAAATGAACAAAGAACAAAAAAGGCACCTAACTCTAAAGAATTTTTATGGAGACAAAGGTCAAGGTAGAGACACAGAAGGAAACAGTGAAAGTAAAGGAAAAACACTCAAAGTCCAAAAGGAAAATATTGATTGGACATAGATTCTTGAAGAACTCAAAAAAGACTTCAAAAACCAATTAAGAGAGACTGAGGAAAAGTGGAAAAAAATTAATGTGAGGCTAGAAGAAATGGACCAATTGAAAAAAGAGAAACAAAAACTGACCGGGGAAATCAGGCCTTAAAAATCAGAATTGACCATCCATAAACTATTTATTTCATGAGAAATAAAGAAACAATAAAGCAGAAATAAAAGAATGAGAAAAAAGGAAAATATAAAATATATTATTGAGAAAATAACCAAACTAGAAAATGGATCTAGGAGAAGCAATTTGAGAATTATTGGACAATCTGAAAGCCATGGTAAAGAAAAGAAAAAAATATGGACATCATATTACAAGAAATTATCAAAGATAACTGCTCAGAGATCCTCAAACAAGAAAATAAAATTGAAATTGAATGAATTCATAGATAATCTCCTGAAAGAAATTCTCAAATGACAATTTCTAGGAATATAATAGCTAAATTCAAGAGCTACCAAGCTAAGGAAAAAAATGCCTCAAGGAGCCAGAAAGAAACTATTCAAATACCAGGGAACTACCATTAAGATCACACAGACCCTAGTGCCTTCATTATTAAAGGATCAAAAGGCATGGAATATGATATTCAGGAAGTCAAAAGATTTGGGTTCATAACTGAGAGTCACCTATGCAGCAAAACTGAGTATATTCTTTTGGGGAAAAAATGGAAATTCAATTAGATAGAAGATTTCCAAACATTTCTGAGGAATAAGCTAGATCAAAATAAAAAATCTAAAGTCCAAACATGAGACACAAGGGACACCCCAAAAGGTAAATAAGAAAGAAAAAAATAAGGCCCTCATTAAAGTAAAAATGTTTATATGTCTACAAGGAAAGAGAATTTCTGTAATTCTCAAAAACTACTCCTAGTAGTAGAGAAGAGAGAAGGAATTTACTCAGAAAGAGGGTAGAGAAGCAAGTTGATTATGATGATATAATGTATATGAGAATATATGATGTATATATAAACATCATGATATGGAATAATATGTATGTCTGATATGTATTCATATGAATGATATGTAAAAAATCAATCAAAGGCTAAAAGAGAGGGTTGCACTGAGAAAAAAAAGAAGAGACAGATAGAATGGGGTAAACTACATGGAATAAAGAGGACTGAAAAATCATTATAATGAGGGGAGGATAAGGGTGGTGATGGGCAATGTTTAAACTTTACTCTCATCATAACTGTCTCAGAGAGGGCAAAACAAGTATGCTCAAAGGGGGTATAATATTCTATTTTCCCTACTCAGTGGAGTTTCAAATTCTATCTTAACACAAATTCAATCTTATTCCCCTTAAGAAGGGGAATAAGAGAAGGGAAGAGGGAGAGGGTAGTGGGTGTGATAAAAAGCAAAATATTGGTGAGGAGAAACTGAGAGAAAGGGAAAAGAGAATGATTTAAAGGGAATAATATGATGGAGGGCAATATACAGTTAGTAATCACAATGCTGAATGTGAATGAGATAAACTCATCCATTAAATGGAAGTGAATAGCAGAATGGATTAAAAACCATAATCCTACTATATGTTGTTTACAAGAAACAAATTTGAGGCAGGATGACACACATAGAGTTGAGTTAAAAGACTGGAGCAGAATTTAGTATGCATCATCTAAAGCAAAAATAGCAAGAGTAGCAATCATGATACCAGACAAAGCTAAAATAGAAATTGATCTGATTAAAAGCGATAAGGAAGGAAATTACATTTTGCTAAAAGATACTATAAACAATGAAGTAGTATCATTATTAAACATTTATGTACCAAATGGTATACCATCTAGAATTCTAAAGGAAAAATTTAAGCAGCTCAAGGAGGAAATAGATAGTAAGACCATACAGGTGGGGGATTTCAAACTTTGACTTTCAGAACTAGATGAATTCTACTGAAAAATAAAAAAGAAGTAAGAAAAGTAAATGAAATGATAGAAAAGTTAGAGTTAATAGCTATCTGGAGAAAACTGAACAGGGAAACAAAGGAATATACTTTCTTCTCAGCAGTACATGGTACATATACAAAGAAATAAAATATTGCAAACAGAGCAGAAATAATAAATGCAACTTTTTCAGATCATGACATGATAAAAATTATAATTAATAAGGTTCCATGGAATGACAAATTTAAAATTAATTGGAAACTAAATAATCTAATTCTTCAAAACTGATGGGGAGTGGCAAAAGGAAATCATAGAAACAATTACAGACTTCATTAAAGAGAATGGCAATGAGGAGACTACATATTAAAATGTATGGGATACAGCCAAAGCAGTACTCAGGGGACAATTTATATCTCTGAGTGACTATAGCAACAAAATTGAGAGGAAGGAGATCAGTGAATTGGGCTTGCAACTTAAAAAATTAGAAAAAGAACAAATTAAAAATCCCCAGAAAAAAAAAGAAATTAGAAATCCTGAAAGTTAAAGGAGAAATGAATAAAACTGAAAATAAAAGAACTATGAAACTAATAAATAAGGCTAGGAGTTGGTACTTTGACAAAACAAATAAAATAGATAAAGTGCTCATTAATCTAATAAAAAAAAGAAAAAAGAGAAGCAAATTATCACTATCAAATATGAAAAGAATGATCTCACCTGCAGTGAAAAAAATTAAGGAAATTATTAATAATTATTTTGTACAACAATATGGCAATAAATATTACAAATCTAGATGAAATGGGTAAATATTTACAAAAATATGAGTTGTCTAGATTAGTAAAAGAGGAAATAGAATAATTAAATAATCCCTTCTTAGGAAAAGAAATTGAGCAAGCCATCAAGAAACTTCCTAAGAAAAAATCCCCAGGGCCAGATGGATTCACAAGTGAATTCCGTCAAACATTTAAAGAACAATGAATCACAATAAACCTTATAAATTATATGACAAAATAAGCAAAGAAGGAGTCTTACCAAATTCTTTTCATGACACAAATATGGTATTCATTCCAAAGCCAGGCAGATGACAAATGGAGGAAGAAAAATAGAGACCAATTTCCTTAATGAACATTGATGCAAAAATCTTATATAGAATATTATCAAAAGACTACAGCAAGTTATCATAAAGATTATCCACTATGACCAGGTGGGATTTATCCTAAGAATGCAAGGACAGTTTAACACTAGGAAAACCATCCACATCATTGACCATATAATAATCAAATCAACAGAAATCACATTATCTCAATAGATGCAGAAACAGCCTTTGACAAAATAAAAAAACTCATTCCTACTGAAAACACTAGAAACTATAATAATAGAAGGGTCATTGCTCAAAATAACAAACAGCATATATTTAAAACCATCAGCAAGTATTATCTGAAACTGGGCTTTCTCAATAAGATCTGGAGTAAGCTAGGATCCCCATTATTACCTCTAGTATTTAATATTGTACTAGAAATGCTAGCAGTAGCAATTAGAGAAGAAAAAGAAATTGAAGTGATTAATGTAAGCAATTAGGAAACTGAACTATCTCTTTTTGCAGATGATATGATGGTTTACTTAAAGAACATTAGGAAATAAACTAAAAGGCTAGTTGGAAATAACAACTTTAGCAAAGTGACATAGTACAAAATAAACCTACATAAATCATCAGCATTTCTGTATATTTCCAAAAAAACTCAGCAGCCAGAGTTAGAAACTCCATTTAAAATCACTCTAGAAAATATAAAATATTTAAGAATGTATCTACAAGGCAAACACAGAAATTATATGAATACAAATACAAAACACTTTTCACACAATTAAAACTAGATATAAATAACTGGGAAAACATTAATTGCTCATGGGTAGGACAAACTAAAATAATAAAAATGGCAATCCTACCCAAATTAATCTATTTATTTAATGCCAAACCTATCAAACCACCAAAAACATTTAAATAGAATTAGAAAAAATAGAACAAAGTTTATCTGCAAGAACAAGAGATCAAGGGAAATAATGAAAAAAAAATGTGAAGGATGGGGGCCTAGCAGTACCAGATCTTAAGCTGTACTATAAAGCAGTGGTCATCAAAACAATATGGTATTGCTAAGAGACAGAAGGGTGGATCAATGGAATAGACTAGGGATAAATAACCTCAGTACTGTAGTGTTCGAGAAACCTAAACATCCCATTTTTTGGGACAAGAAATCACTATTTGACAAAAACTGTTTGGAAAATTAGAAAAGAGTATGGGAAAATTTGATTTAGATCAACATCTTACACCATATACACAGATAAATTCAGAATGGGTAATTGACTTAAATATAAAGAGTGAAATCATCAATAAATTAGGTAAACAAAGAATAGTATTTCTGTCATATCTGTGGAAAGGAAGGAATTTAAGACCAGGCAAGAGACAGAGAACGTATGGAATATAAAATGATTGACTTTGATTATATCAAATTAAAAAAGGTTTTTTTTATAAAAACAAAACCAATGCAACCAAAATTAGAAGGAAAGCAAAAAAATGGAAAAAATATTTTATAGCACTCTCAGACAAAGGTTTAATTTCCCAAATATATAAGGAACTAATTGAAATCTACAAAAAGTCAGTCCATTTCCCAACCAGCAAATGGAAAAGGGACATGAATAGGCAGTTTTACATGAATAAATCAAAATTGTTAATAAGCACATGAAAAAGTGTTCTAAAACATCTCTAAGGTACAACCTCACACCTAACAGACTGGCCAATGTGGCAGCAAAGGAAAGTAATAAAAGTTGGAGGGGTTGTGGCAAAATTGGGACACTAATACACTCCTGATGGAGTTGTGAATTGGTCCAAGCATTTTGGAGGACAATTTGAAATTGTGCACAAAGAGCTTTAAAACACTGTCTGTCCCTTGATCCAGCCATACCACTGCTGGATTTGAACCCCAAAGAGATAATAAGGAAAAAGATTTGTTCAAAAATATTTTTAGCCACACTCTTTGTGGTGGCAAAAAAAAATGGAAAACGAGGGGATGCCCTTCAATTGGGGAATAGCTGAACAAATTGTCGTATCTGATGGTGATGGAATACTATTGTGCTCAAAGGAATAATGAACTGGAGGAATTCTATGTAAACTGGAAAGACCTACAGGAATTGATGGAGAGCAAAATGAGCAGAAGCAGGAGAACACTGTACACAGAGACTGATACACTGTGGCACAATAGAATGTAATGGACTTTTCTTCTAGCAACAATGCAATGACCCAGGACAATCCAGAGGAATTTAAGAGAAAGAACACTATTCACATCCAGAGAAAGAACCATGGGAATAGAAACACAGAAGAAAATCATATGATTGATCATATAATTTGATGTGGATATTATTACAGTTTTGATGTTAAAAGATCACTCTATTACAAATATGAATATCATGGAAATAAGTTTTGAACAATGACACATGTATAATAACCCAGTGGACTTGCTTGTCCGTGTTGGTAAGGGAGAGGACAGAGGGGTGGGGAAAATCATGAATCATGTGACCATAGAAAAATATTCTAAAAAAATATAAATTTTTTCTCCTAAAGAGGTCTCCTTACTCATAGAAACCTATTTTAAATGAATCGGCTTTGCTGAGACCTATCAGATGTTATCTATGTTTTGCTTTAAGATACACCCTCATTGAATAAATCTAATTTCCAGATTTTAATCATTGTTATGAAACTTTATTGCTGACAAATGTGTTTAGGGTATACATATTCATTACCCAATTCTTTAGCTCAACATATCAAATTACTGCATTGTCATCTGCTTGGTTGCCTATTTCTCTAAATTAATTATTCCTTAGATACACAGTCCCCTGAGTACCTCTCAATTTCACCTTTTATTATTTTTGAATAATAGAGGAAGGGAGGATCTCACATGTACTTTCTATTTGTGAATAGAAATTCCTGTCCTATAAATGCTATTTAGAGGCAAATGTACTTTTTTAAGCAAAAAGAAAAGTCTAAGATTTATGATAATCATTGCTTAGATAGATCTATAGCAAGAACAATATTGAGAGAAAGATCTGCTTGGGTGAACATATATGACATTATAAGTTGTCCTACTAGATTGATGGTTTCAGAGTAAGAATCATTTGCAAGTGGTGTAGTCTATGCATCATAAACTGAGCAATGGTATTTCCTTTGGAGAAAATAATAAAAATTTCCTAATATCTCCAGATGTTAATGTGAAAACATTATCTTTCACTTATTTTGTATGCATTTATATTATCAGCCATAATGGAAAGCAAAATCCTTCAGAACAGGAATAGTTTCATCTTTATTTTTAAATCCCAGCCCATGGATCTATTTTGGGGACTTAGTTGGTGTTTGAAAAATAGTTCTGCCCAGTCAATCTTAGCTATCAGCCTGCTGCCAGGTGATGTCAATGTGATTAAAATGTGATCCATGCCCCCAAGGAGCTTTCTTTGTATGTGGGTGCACAGTATTCATGAATCTAACACATGTATGTGTATATGTGTTAAAGTGCCCTAAGATATAAAACTTCTTATAATATTAATTTTTCATTTGTAGTTTGGGCAATAGAAAAGTAATGCTACTGATCTTGTTTGTTTTCTTTTATATATATTGTGCTTACAGTTTTGGAAACTATTCCCTGATTTAAAATGTTGCCTGATTTGAAAATTGTGTAGAATAATAATATTCCCTAAGCTACATTGTGAAATAAAATAAAATGATTTTAATATTGAATCTTAAGTCTTATTTAGTTATAGAATAATCATTTCTCATTTTTTGCTAATTCTACTCAAGAATTAAACAAAGATTTATTATGTGTCTAGTATGTGCAAAATAGGAAGCCATTAGTCACCTTACAAAGAGCAATCTCAGTAGATTAATTGGAGTTGAAGTCAATGTCTGAGAGAATAAAGAGGTAAAGGAATTTGGTGAAAGCAAAATGTTATCTGTGAAGAAGAGAGAGAGCTAGGAAGGCAGTTTAATTGGCTCTCTGTGTCAATGAAAGTTTTTTTTTTGTTTTAATTGAAAACAATTGAGCACTTTTTTAGATAGGATTTTATTAATCATATTGAGAAGATATTGAAGTTGCATGAGAGAAAAAGAATGATTGACAGTGTGTGAGTAAAAATATCTCCATCCTGCCATAGCACTCAACAGTGGATGTTATGTCATGTCTAATGGCCTGGCTGGCCTGGGATCCCCTGGCATCAGCCTGAGCATCAAGGTGCAACATTGCCAAGGAGGGAGGAGCTAGGGGGATTTATAAGGCAAGCATGGGAAGGAGAAGCCTCATTTGACTTCTGCTCTTAAATAAGACTGACTCCTTGGCCCAGCTCGTGTTCGAAGATCTGCACTCAGAATGGAGGGGACCATGCTGGGTTGAAGCCTGGAACCAGATCTACCTTAAATTAGTAAAGCTAAATCTCTGTTTCTCTCTCTCTCTCTCTCTCTCTCTCTCTCTCTCTCTCTCTCTCTCTCTCTCTCTCTCTCTCTTTTATCTCTCACTCTCTCATTTTATTAATAAATGCTTAAAACTCTGGACAGACTCCATTTTATTCCTAATAATAGGATAAAGTCTTAGAGGAAGCATAAGCAAATAAAATCAAATGTTCAATAAAAGGATTGGTCTTACAATTCAAAGACAGAGGAAAGGGGAATTCAAAGATAGAGGATATTTTATTTTATTATAATATCTAAAATACATGTAGGTACAATTTTAATGATAACTTTTTGACATTTTGCAATCCATTTTCTCTCACTTTCCTAGCCCTCACAAAGATGGCAGGTAAAAAGATGTAGGTGATACATATGCCATCATGCAACATATATTTCTATGCTAGTTATATCATAGGCACTTGTTGCTTATACAAGAAAATAATCATGAAGCAAAAAAAAGGAAAAATGGTATGCATCAATCTGCATTCAAAGTGTATCAATTCCTTCCATGGCAGTGGATATCCTTATTCAAGATGAATCTTTAGGAGTAGTTTTAAATCCTTGCATTGTTGATAATAATTGTCATTCACAATTGATCATTGCCCATTATTGCTATTACTAGGGACAACAATCCCCTGGTTCTGCTCATTTTTCTTTTTTTCACTTCATATAAGTCTTTTAGGTATTTTGTGATCATCCTATTTGTCATTTCTTTTGATAAAATAGTATTCCATCATGATCATATACCACAACTGGTGCAGTTGTTCCCTAGTTGATAAATATTCTTTCAATTTCAGATTCTTTACTATCACCACAAAAAAAAACTGCTATAAAAATGTTTGTACAATAAGATCTTCTTCCCCTAACTTTGATTTCTTTGGGATTAAAAATTGAGTAATTGTATAGTTATATCAAAGGGTTTGCAATATTATGTCTCTTTGTGCATGGTTCCAGATTGTTCTCAAGAATGGATGTATCAGTTCACAGTTTCACCAAAGGTATATAAAGAGTCCAATAATTTTGCCATATCCTCTTCAGCATTTATCATTTATTTTTTTTAAAACATTAACAAGTCTGAAAGGTGTCAGGAGGTATCTCAGAGTACTTTTCTTCAATTGATAATGATTTGTATCATTTTTCATATGACTTAAGATAGTTTTAAGTTTTTTCATCCCAGAGCTGCCTGTTCACATCTTTTTAAAATTTATTAGTTGTAAAATGACTTCTATTCTTATAAATTTGACACAGTTATCTATATATCTTAGAAATGAGGCCTCTCTCAGGAACTTGCTATAAATTTTTTCCTCTTCTAATTTTGATGATGATGATGATGAAATTTTAAAAAAAAGCAATTTTGTTAGTTTTATTTATGCAATTGAAAAATGTATTCAGCATTATCTATTTTATGTCTTATAATGTTCTTTATGTCTTTTTTGGTTGTAATTTTTTCTCTTAAGCTTAGGTCTGAAAGGCAAAGTGTTTGTACTCCCCTAATATATGTATATTATTACTCTTTATTTCTCAATCATTTATCCATTTTGGATTTATCTTATTATGTGGCATGAGATGTTGATCTTTGCCTAGTTTTTGACATATTTTTGTCCAGTTTTCCCAGCAGATTTTGTGGAAGAGTGAGTTCAAAGAAAAGCTTGGACCTTTATGTCATATGCTAGTTACTATGGTCATTTACAACTGTGTATTGAATGCCTTATCTATTCCTTTAATCCATTACTTTATTTCTTAGCCAGTACCAGACTATTTTTATGGTTGCCTCTTGATAATACAACTTGAGATCCTGTATAACTAGGCCATCTTCTGTCATATTTTTCATTAATCCGCTAGATGTTCTTGGCTTTATGTCATTTAGATAATTTTTTTTTTATTTTTCATAGTTCTACAAAATATTTTTGGGTTGTTTTGTTGGTACGTCAGTGAATAGGTAAATTCATTTAGATAGAATTATCATTTTATTAGGTTGGTTCAGCCTAACCATGAGCAATTAATGTTTTTCAATTGTTTAGAAATATTGAATGTAATTTTTATAGCATTATGTTCTGAAAAGGATATATTTTATATTATGTTTTTTCTGCATTTGCTTGGGAGGCTTTTATAACATATGTTATAAAAAAATAAGGTAAATAAGCTGAGTAGGTGGGTGTGAGGAAGGATAAAAGGGAATAAGGGATTATAAGGTGATTGGCGGATAAGGTGAGTAGAGGAGGAAATGAAGGTAAGGGAAGGTATATAGGAGATAAGGAAATGGGGTAAGTATGAGAGGCAGCTCAAACAGGTTTATTCCCAGAGGCTTGAGACAGAGGATACAGGGAGGAAACTAGGGCCAGTAAGAAAAGATTCGATTTGACTGGAGGGTTTCTCTTGTTAGTTTCAAAGTTTCCTGAAGGAGGGGTCGAGAGGGCCCCTCCCTGCTAGTGAAACTGATGGCTGGAGGAAGTCTTGAAGGTGGGTACTTCCTGTCAAGATGGATGCTCCAGTTGTCTCAAGAAATAAAGGGAAATTATTTTTTCCTTTTGTCCCTTGTCTTAATTTTCGACACAATGACGCACCACAGGGTTTGAATAGGTAACAAGAGGATTTATTAATAGCAGGGTCAGTCAGAAGGGGGAGGGGTTCAGGATCTTCTAACTGCTGCTAGGGAGAGGGGTGAGGGTGGGGGATGGGTCACGGAGAGGTTAGACCAAGAGAGCCCGGCTCTCCCAGTCAGGAAGATTTGACTGCCTTTTAAATAAAGTCTTTATCAAACCTAGAGATAACTTATTTGAGGATACTCCAATTATCTAAAGAAACTAAAACCCACAATGTTCAATCCCCAAGCCCTCCCTTCCAACCAGAACCCAAAGGAAATCAGGGATGGGGAGGGATGGAGATGGGAGATCAGGGAGAGGTCCAGAGAAATAAGATAGGTCCAAATTCCCCCCCCCCAAAAAATAAGCACAGGCCAAGGCCGAAGCAATTAGGCCAAAGCTGAAAGGCCAAAGCAAAAGCCCCCAGCCACAGCGAAAGCCAGAAGGCAAAAGCTTCGTCAGTTGGAACTTCACCTCTATTTATAGCTTTAAGTTCTAACTGACTTTCTGAACATTCTAAGATGTTTAACTGACATTTTGTGACCTTTAGAAATTACAAAAGCACAAAGTTTCTGTTAGCCACCTTGCGTTACAGATCTGCTCATACGTTTTTTGGAAAAATTGCAGCTTGCAACATTTTCTGGTTGCTAAGATCTAAGGGGTTACTACTCTTATTATAAGCTAAATTATAACTATGCTCTTATCCCTATCTAAGTTTTGTAAAATAATAAAAATGGTTGCTTACTCCTAAACTATGCTAAGACTAGTCTAAGTTAAAACTAAGATGGGTTATGGGAAAGGCATAGGAAAGTAATGGGGTTTCAGTTTTGCAAAAATTTTGAACAGAAAAGGAAGCTGATTAAATGCAAACATTCACAAACAGTCTTAAAGTTAACATTTGATAACTAAAACAAAGTAATAAATTCTATCTATGTATGTATCTAATTTCATGAACTAACAACAAAGTATCAATTAAGAAAAATTTTGCAATCTGAATTTCCAAATTCTAATTCATCTTCCTAAAGTTAGTATATGGATATGTTAGTACACGTATGCCTATGTTAGAAATGTTAGTAAGAATAAGTAAGACTAATATTCTTTGTAAGTCTTTTGGTTAAACTATAGACTTAAGCTATGTACAGTATTTACAAAGAAAGTTTAGAAAATTCTGTCCCTGTTCTAACTTATCAAGCTAACTAACTGTACCTGTGTGTTAGTAAAACTTATTGCTAAGGGTTAGTAAGCAAACATATACATATATACATTATTTACAAGAAATGTTAGGTGATTTGAGTAGATGTCTGAACCTAAGAGGAAAATGTTGTGTTAAGGCAGACAAACTTCTCTCCTAAGTGTAAGTTTATGTTTCCCATGTAGATGTGAAGTCAGAAAATGTTCTATGTGTTGTCTAGTATGACCTTTCTGTGTAATGAAATGTTACATACTTACTCCACCGGAATTCTTCTGCAAGGTGTATGTACTGTGTGGATGGAATCTAAAGTGTTGGATGCAGTGAGAATTCTGTTGGATGTAAGTTATGTTTTTCAAATCCATGGGTCCAATGCTGTTCTGATGCTCCTCTTCACAGTGTGGTTTGTTGTCCCATACACCGATTGTGTATTCAATCATGGATGTTTTTTATAGTCCTCAGGTTTACTGTCCTTGTGATGATCTGTGAAGTCAGCAACGCCTCACTTATGTCGTTTGATGTTACCCACGAGCTTGTCAACTTGCACACTGGAACTGATGTTTCTGTTGTGTTGACTAGTGTCGTTTGATGTACCCGCGCTTGTCAATTTGCACTGGAACTGATGTTTTGTTGTGTTGACTTGTGTCATTCGATGTACCCGCTCTTGTCATCATGCACTGGAACTGATGTTCTGTTGTGTTGACTTATGTCATTCGATGTACCTGCACTTGTCATCATGCACTGGAACTGATGTTCTGGTATGTTGACTTGTGTCAGGAACAAAGTTCAAATGTCTATGAAATGTGATTAATCTTTTCTTCTTTTTTTTGTTGTTGTTTAATAAAGATAATTACAGATAACAAAAGAGTTTGTGATAAAGTCTTTTGTGCTTTCATTTATTTGTCAGTGTCAATGTCTAGGTCTTGGATTGATTGCAAATCAAATGTTGTGTCTTCTTCTTCCATGGATTCTTTTTCATTGTCATAATGGTTTACAGATGATTCTTCTAAGATGTAATTGGGATTGGGATAATCATTTGGGTGTAAAATTTGGTATAATATCTGATTGTTCACTGGTTCTTGGTCTAATTGTGGTTCTGATTCATACTCTGATTGTTGTTCTAATTGCTACTCTGGTTCTATGGTCTCAGGTACAGGCTGTGGACTTTCTAAGGATTTATTTGATTGATTAGTTGGTGTTAATTGATCTTTGTGATGTATAATAACTTGGTCTTGTGGTTGTTCTTGGGACATGTCTTTTGCTGGCTTGACATGGGTGACATGGAATCAAGGATCAATTCTAAATAATCAACCTTTTTGTTTTTTTTTACAAATTGAACTTATTATCGATCCAATATCATGTATGGTCATTTGTATCTAAACTAGAACTTCCTTTAGTATCATTAGGCAAGTTAAGTACAGAATCAGAAACACAGAAAGTAGGCTTAAAGAGCATTCTCATTGTCATTCTTGCAAATTCTATGTTGGCTTTCTTTAAGGGCTTCAGAAATGGAGGTTTGATTTGATTTACCTTCCACTCTGCTATTTAAAGAAATATCAGGGTTCAAATCAGAAGTTTTTCCTTCGGTAGTATCCGGGAATGTATGGTTGTTAGATTGTGTTCCCTTCAACACTTCAGGTACAACTACTGACTTAAAAGCTGACTGATGTTCCCTATCTTGCCCTGAAGTTTGTGTGACTTAAGTTAGATGTGTTTTATCTTCAATCACTGACCAAGCTTCATTATTGCTGTTATTAGTCACACTTGTTACTGGGGATAATAACTGTTCCTTTTCTGTTTCCCATGTTTTTGGTTGGAATTCTTCAGCTAAGGGGTTGAGAAAGGTGGATGTGGAATTTCCTAAACAGCTGCTATCATCCAGCAACTCAGTGGGTTGTGTCTTTAAATCTAAGTTTTTGCCAACATAATGATTTGTTTGCTCTCTAACCTCTTTCTGTGACGTGTCTGAAGTAAGTGAATGCGATAGAATTTTGGCATTTAACTTCCCCGAGGTTACTGAATGCATTCTTTTCTGGATACATTGTATATCCTCACCATAATGTTCCTTATCCAAGTTGCCCCTTTGTTTTTGACTTGGAATAAAGAGAGGAATTTGAGGTTTTGATGACTTTGAACAAGATTGCAAGCTTTTGTCATTGTATGATCCTTATGCTTCTTATTCAATGTTTTTGTGATGGAATGAGAAAGTTGATCTCTTATATAGTTATCCTCACTATTGCCATATATTTCTCTGTGCATCTGCATTATTTCTTCCCATTGTTGATTATCTGCCACAGATATATCTTGATATTCTGTGTAGCTTGCTTTAGACACCTGTTTTGTTTTGCCCAGTTTTTCAATATTATTTTTCTCACTCAAGCTACACACTCTCACACCCAAATTATAATGATTAGATCTTTTTAAATTAGGAACCTCGATTCATAGTGACTTTGGCTTCGTTCCCATTTGTATGTACCTTTCCATTTCTTCTAGGGATGGGGTTTGGCTAAATTTCTTGCATGTATTGCTACAGCACAAACCATCATGTTTGCTCTCCTCATTTCTCTTTGAATCATTATTGTTTTTGGACCATTTTGTGTTGTAATAGGTCCTTTTTGTATTTCTGTCTCTTTGATTATAATTGTCATTTTTGGAAAAATCAATTTGTTGTCTAAATCTACAAAATTTTAAAATATGACCTGGACATCCACAAAGAAAGCACCGTGGGGGAAATGATTTTGGTCTTTGGGTGTTAATCGTAGGCTGCCTGTATTGATTTTGGCTCCTACTAGTTTGTAGGGCAAAATTTTTTATTTCCTCCAATTCTTTTTCTCTTTTGGTATGTTTCAATTACCTTTTCAAATCAGCTATGATTTCATCTTTGTCTGAGTCAGTTTGTCTTACTATTCTTGCTTCCTTTTGCTTTGAATCATGGATGTAAGAAGCATGCTGTCTTACATCCTCCAGTGGCAGTGATTCCCACTGTGGACAATTTTGTCTAAAGTAATTTTGTAATGGGATTGATGTTCCCTTTACAAACTGCCTACGGATATGATCTATGGTGTCTTGGGCATGAGTATCACGTAGTCCCAGGATTGTCTTGGCTGTCTCTATTACTCTATCAAGGAAACTGCTAGGATGTTCCTCTTCTCCTTGTCTTAATTTTTCAAATTATTGCCATGAATTTGGTCTTTTTGTGTGGATTCTCATTGCTTCTAATAAATCAGTTCTACATTGGATCAGGTATCTAAGGTTGGCATGTTGGGTAAAATCTAAGTCCTGGTGGACCAATGGCCAGGCTGTTAAATTTGGGTTTGTCCTTGTTTCGTTTAGGAATTTTTTTATAATAATGCCATTTATTGCTGTGAAAAAGGGATAATTCTATTAAATCCTATTTAGTTTTCTCCTGAGATCTATCAAATCTAACTTTTCTAAAAAAATTTTCACCTCCTTAAGTTCTTTCTTGTTCATTTGTTCTGAGAGGGAAAGCTTAATGTCCCTTGCTAATATTGTTTTATTGTTTATTTCTTCTTATAACACTTATAACTTCACCTTTATGAACTTAGATTATCTGCTATGTGATATGTATATACTATATATTGCTTTTACTTCATTGCCTATGGTACTTTTTAATCAAGGTATAATTTCATTCTTTATCTTTTTAATTGTATCAATCTTCACTTTTACTTGTTCTGAAATCATAATAGCTTTTCTAACTTTTTCCAAATCATAATAGAATGTGCTTCAGTCCTTTACCTTTACTGTATGTGTATTCCTGATTTAACTGTGTTTCTTGTTGACAATATATTGTAGTATTCTGACATTTAATCCATTTTGCTACTCTCTTCCACTTCATGGGTGAGTTCAGCCTCTTCACAATCAAGTTATGATTACTAACAGTATGTTGCTCTCTATCTTATTTCCCATTTATCTCTTTCTTTCTCTCCTTTCAATCTTTCCCTTTTACAATTGTTTTGCTTCAGATTAATTGATAGATGATTGAAAGGTAGAGAGATATGTAGATAGATACATATCATAATAGGCAGATAGACATAAACATGATATATCACCATTATTATAGACTACATGATCTATTAGATGTATGTAGGACAAAGAAACATTTGGGGTTGAAGAGAAAGTGAAAGTGGAAAGTATTTTCTATTTTAATTGTTATAATATTGTATGCATGTGTCATTTTTATTTATACATTTGTATAGGCTTAGTGGATAGACCACTATGCTTGGTATCAGCAAGACTCTAATTTAAATCTGATTCAGACACTTAGGTTTGTGACCATAGGTAAGTCACTACACCCCTGTTTGCCAGACTGAACTAGAGGAGGCAACCCACTCAAGTATGTTTGCCAAGAAAACTCTATGGTCAGCACTGAGACCTTGTGTTTCAAAGGGTCAAAAATAAACAAATCTGAAGAAGTGAATAGCAAAATAAATTATGTATGTGTGTTACTGTTTGCTTGTCTGTACACACACACATCTACACATACATCTAACAGAAAAAAAGATTATTCTTTTATTGATCCTTTGTTTTTATATTTTAAATTTTCATTGCTGTTTTATTTTTGTCTTTTCTTCTCTTCTTATGTCCTTGCTAGTTCTCTGATCCTCCCTTGTTTCATCTTTTCACAGGGCTTCTTGCTCTTCTTAGATCAAACATTTATTTCTTTTATTGTCTCTGTATCTGCAACTATATTCTGAAGTGAGATATTGTTAAATAAAAGAAGCAAATTATTTTTATGGGAAAAGTCTCTAACTATACTTTGCTTACTAAAATGTTTTATTCTATAAACAAATTCCATTTTTCATGGTATTTTTAAAAATTAATAATCCTTATTTCTCTTTTTTTGAGGAGTGGCCATTCTTGCTATCTTTTATAATCCTGGTATTATATTTTGTCCCCTTCATCTTTCATTCTGTTGTGAGGATGATTACTTAATTATTATTTAGGAGATGTAGTAGGAAAGGCTTGAGAATTCCAAATGGAATGGGGAAGCAGGAAGTGTGCCTCTCTCTCTGAGATGGACTCCATGGTGGTTGGAAAAAGTTGTAACTGACCCTGGGTGACCTCAGAGGAAGTGGAGTTTGTACCCTAATTCCCTGGGATCCTGACGGAAGACTGTCATCTACTTGTGGGAGATTTTTGGTAGAGACTATTAATCCCAACCTGAGTTGCAGGTTAACTTGGGCTGGGTTAGCTCCCAGAATCTACCCACCTGAAAGAGTACAGCTGGTGGTCCTGGAAGAGCTGGAGCATCGCTAGAGTGTGTCACGACTCTGCTGTGAGGATATTCACTTCAGTCCTGCTATTCTTTGGGTCCTGTCTTGTTTAGATCTCAGTTCAGTGTAGACAAGTCCCTCCTCTGATGCTGTGGTTTGCCCTTAGTCTGGAAGTGTAGAAACCCCTATTCCCATCCTTTACCATAGTTCCCTTAATTAAATTTGCTACAAACTCTTGTCATTTGCTTGCTAGTATCCACAGGTCCTTGTCTAGATGGTGCAGGGTGACAGTTAGGAAGGCCTAACTGTCACTTCTTTCAACAGACATTTTCCTTATCAGTTAAACCCAGTCTCCCTAACTTGTTAAATCCCCATCTTTTGTCATTCTTGTCTCCTACACACCCTTCTGAACCCACATATAATATTTAAGTTAACTTCCCTGGTTTTCCCCATAAGAATTCATACCTCAATGACTTGTACAATGTTATTGATATTATGAAAAAACAGTACTTTATATATTTAATTTCACTTATTCTCAATTATTTAATATACATTAAATATTTTTATATTTTGATTTCCATATTCTTTCCTTCCCTCCTATATGCACCCCCACCTTGAAAAATCAGCCAGATTAATATAGATTATGCATATGCAGTCATGTCAAACATTTCAATAAGGGCCATGTTACCAAAGAAAATCTAATCCCACATAACCAAATAAGATTAATAAAGATAGTAAAATAAAGTAAGCTTCAATTTGTATTTAGATCACCAGTTCTTTTTTGAGAAGTGCATAGCATTTTTCATCATAACTACTTCAGAATTGTATTGGATCATTGTATTGCTGAAAACAGTTAAGTCATTCCAAGTTAATCAATGTATAATTTTTCTGTTCCTGTGTATAATGTTCACATAGTTTCATTCATTTTACTTTGCAATAGTTCATGAAAATATTTCCAGATTTTTGTGAAAGTATTTCTCCACATTATTTCTTTAGCACAGTAATATTCCATCACAGTCATTCAATAACTTTTACATTAATTCTCCAAATGATGGGCATTCTCTTGACTTCCAATTTTTGCCACCTCAAAAAAGAGGTGATATAATTATTTTTTGTACAGAGTTCCTTTTCCTTTTTCTTTGATTTCTTTGGGGGTATAGAACTACAGTTATATTGCTGGTTTAAAGGATATATTCAATTTTACATATTTTTGTATATAGAGAATTCAAACCTGTCTCCAGAATGCCTGGATCAATTCACAATTCCATCAATAGTGCATTGGTGTCCGTATTTTCTAAATCTCTGCTACAATTGTCATTTTCCTTTTCTCTTTTACTAATCAATCTGATAAATGTGAGCTGCATTGTTTAATTTGCATTTCATTAACCAATAGTGATTTAGAACATTTACTTATATGATTGTAGCTATCTTTTTTCCATAAAATTACCTGTATATACCTCTGACCTCTTATCAACTAGTAAAAGATACCTAATCTCAAAAAGTTTATGGATTTCTCCATATATTTGGGAAATGACATTTTATTAAATAAATTTTCCATTAAGATTTTTTCCAGTTTCCTGCTGCAATAAACATTCAACATGCAGAAGATAAATCTTCTGGATTCAGATCCCACATTCTATCCACTGAACCACCTAGATACCCCAAATAAAACATGACCTAAATTTTAATAGTAGCATATTACAAAAAGAAAAACTGATGTTGATTTTCCATAGGGTGGCAAATCCATGAGCCCAAATTCATATGGAAGTACTGTTAGTCTAAAAGATTATATACAAATGTTATATAATAAATCCAAATATGTTACTGCTTTAATTCCAAGATCACAGTATTATTTTTTAAAGGGGAAAAGAAAAAGGCTACTTTCAGAAACATAGCAAGGTTAAAAAATCCTAAGCAGGAGAATAAAGTAAGATGTGTAAGTTTTAAAAGAACTAGCTAAAAATTAAATTTTTGTGTGAATATGATCAATTTTGGCTAAAATAAAATATGCATTCAATTGTATAAACTATTTTTGCATCAGATAACTTTAATAAAAAATCTCCAAAAATCTATAAAGCCAAGTTTTCTTCCCCAAAAGTTGTAAAAAAGAACCACTTGTTTTAAAAAGGATAAATGAAAATTATCAGAAAGTATGTTAAAATGCTATGACTAACTGATGATTTGAAATGGAACTATTTTCAAACTATGAGATTTCATATCATTTCATTCAAATTGGAAAAGAAGACAAATGGTGAAAATCGTCAATGTTGGAGTCATTGTGAGATGTCATATTATATACCTTTTTTGTAAGTGGGAATGTGTCTAACTCTTCCAGAAAAAAATTTAGAATTATCTGAAAAAATAAATTATTCTTTGTTTTTGACAAAGTAATCCCCTGGTGGGCTTCTCACCTAAAGAGATCAACAAAAGTAATGGTAGCCATATAAATAAGACAAATTTTATAGCACCATTTTTAAGGCTAGGGAGACAAATATATATATATATATATACTCTGTTGTCCTTTTCCATTTGCCACATACCATGTTTTTGTGATTCTCTGGAATTCAAAACCATGCCACACCTCCACTTCTGACTCATCCTGAATCTTTTCTCAGCATTTAGATCCTTCTCAACCTGGAACATCATAGAACCCTGTCATCTACTCTTCTAGGTTATGCACTGAAAAATGCCTATCCTCTTTCTCCCATTAATAAAGTTCTCTTCTAGCTGTCATTTTTGGAATGGGCCAGATCATCTTGGCTTCATTTCCCTCCCTGGGAATTTTCTCTTAACATCAAAACTATGCCACATCCTGGGTACTTATATTCTTACAGATACACAAGCACTCCAGGCTACAGTTAATTATGGTAAATAAAATCTTACTTCTACAAGCTAAAATTATATATATTANTATATATATATATATATGTAAAGAGGTACACTTTTATTGTGATTTTTCCTGTATATTAAGAACCAAAATCAGTTTTCCAAGTAAACTCTATTAAATATTCAAAGAACAACTACTTCAAATATCACATAAAATATCTACAAAATAGAAAAAAAAATTCCTCAAAAAGTTGATTTTTGTTATATAAACTAGGAAAAGGAAAATTGGGGGGGGTGGAATTAGAACAATGTCATTAATGAATATTGGTGCAAAATTTTTAAATAAAATATTAGAAAACAGCTTCAAAAGGAAAATGTACTAAAACCAATAAAGATTTATGCCAAGAATGTGAGACTGGTTCAATATCAGAAAAATTATGAATCCAATATCCTACAACAATTAAAATTATATATTGTATCAAGAGATGCAGAAAAATTTTTTTGAAAATAATATAAATACTTATTTCTATTTTTAAAAACCAGTAAACTACAAAGCAACCCTTCAAAATATAGGAATAAATGGACCTTTCCTTAACTTGGTAATTAGAATCCCTCTAATACCAATAACCAGAATTATATTCAAAGGAAAAAAAAACTAGAGGAATTCCCAATAATATCAGGGTTAAAGGTTTTGTATTATCACCACTATTATTGGACATTCCCAAAAAATCTAAATGTAGTATGAGACAAACAAAAGTAAGAATAACACATTCAAAAAACAAACAAAATTAATGCTTTGTGTAAATGATTTGATTTTCTACATAGAAAATTTTAGAGAATGTCAACTAAAAGTTAATTGAAATGAAAATTTCAGAAAACTAACAAGATATAAAATAAAGCCATAGAAACTGACAAAATTTCCATATAATATCTACAAAATTTAGCAGGAAAATACGGAAAGACAAATTCTGTTCCAAATAACAATTAGATAAATAAGGAAATAATAAATATCATCAAATCAAATAATGTTGGGTTGGTAGGTAGAAAGCCAAGCCTGGAGATGGGAGGTCCTGGGTTCAAATCTGACCTCAGGCATTTCCTAGCTATGCAACTCTGGGCAAGGCACTTTACTTTCATTGTCCAACCTTTATTGTTGTTTTAGAAATGATACTTAGCATTGATTTTTAAGACAGAAGGTAAAGGTTTACAAACAAAGCTATATGGGAAGTGGTCTGTGACATATTCCAGAGTGAACAATGAAAAAACAAAAGAACAGAAGATAATTTATGATGTTATGAAAGAAAAAAAGTTTAAAGAGCAAAAAACAACTTAGATTAAAATCAGTGGACAAAAAAGTATTTGGTAATAAAGTATAAAATTCTCCTCTAATGTAGCATGTAAATAAAGATGTTGTGCTGTTTAACTCCCATCAGGGGCTGTATATTGTGAACCGGTATCTGTAAAATATATTGAAGTAAAATTTAATCAATAAAAGTAAATATTTCAAAAAAAATTTTTTAACTGACTATTCATATCCTTTGACCATTTGTCAATTAGGGAATGGTTTGATTTCCTGCTCATTTGATTTAGTTCCTTATATATTTTGGAAATTATACCTTTGTCAGAGAGTTTTATTATAAAACATTTTTCCCAGTTTGTTGCTTCCCTTCTAATTTTAGTTGCATTGGTTTCATTCGTACAAAAACTGTTTAATTTAGTACAATCAAAATCATTTATTTTACATTTTATAGTGTTCTCTCTCTCTCTTGCTTGGTCTTAAACTCCTTCCTTTCCCATAGTTCTGACAGGTATGCTATGTTCACCTAATTTATTTATTATTTCATTCTTTTTAGTTAGGTTATTTACCATTTTGAATTTATCTTGGCATAGGTATACTTCCTTTCTTAAGGAATATTTTCTGGTTTGAGGTATTATATTTCCTTTTTTAAGAAACATTTTCCTCAGTAATTTTTTTTGTTCTAAGCTATTGATTTTTTCCTATCATTTCCTTTTGTAATTTTTCTCCTGGGCTTCTTTATTATTTGTTTTACTATCCTTTTTTGTAGTTCTTCCAGGAATTCATTTGGGCTTGACATCCTTTCACATTTTCCTTTGACACTTCGCACACTTTCATTTTTGTATTACTGTCCTTTTCTGATCTTGCACTTTGGCCATCTCTCTTGTTGAGGTATTTTTCTAGCCTCGGGCTTTTCTCTCTGTCTTTTGCTTATTTGGGTGTTATTTTTTCACTTGATTTTCTCTATCTGTCAAATGTTAACTCTGCTCTTGCGGTGGATGGAGTGCTGACATGTTCTTATATTGTTCCTGGCATCAGCTCAGCCAACTGAGTCTTAGATTGAGTACTCTGCAGATCCAGCTTGGTTGGACTACTGGAAGTTTTCAGCTGTTTATTTCAACTAGTTGAAGGTGGGTTCTGCCCAATCCTATGCAGGCTTGACTGGTAGACTGAGTGCCTCCAACTGCTGCCTGTGCTAAATTAAGAATACTCTGTGTGCTGGCTGAATTATATAGGGCCACTTTTCTCCCACTGCTGCTTGTTCTTTTGTTTGGTTGGTATCAGCTCTTATCCTTCAAAGGCTGGACAAAGCCAGGAGTTCAATTTCTCATGCCACTTGCTTTATGTAGAATTTTAGTCCCAATGAAGTTTGTTCAGTGTTTCCTCCTTGTCCCCCAGGAAGATGAGAAGTCATCTCCATCTCTCAACATTGTTCTTCTGGGCCAGAACACTGCTTCAGTATTTTTTTCTTTTGTTTCTGCTGCTCTGACATTCATTATGAGATTTTTTTGCTCTTCTGTGGTTTTTTTGGGGGTGGCTGACAGACCTTCAATATTTTTTTTTACTTCAACAGCTCCTGCTGCCATGACAATTTGCACATATGCTTTAAAATGTTTAGATCTACATATACATTTTAATCCATTTATTCTTTTAAAAATCCAATTTAGTATTCTCCACTGAAATAAGGGAAGGTATATTTTGAGAGATTATATGTCTATGGAAAGACTGTATGTAATTATAACTATAAAGAAATTGATTTGCATCGTGTTATGTGAATCAAATTGTCAAATGGAGAAGTTATCATGCTAGGTAAAATATCAGTGAACTTAATCTTGAGGATAAAAAGCTCAGGAATGTCAAGGAAAATAATAAAACAAATTAGTAAAGAATGAGGGACAATAGTATCAAAGCTCAGTATACATTACAAATATTAAATGCCAAAGTAAATTGCTACTTGTTAAATAGCTGGTTAATAGAACCAAGTAAACATGATTGACAAAGAAGTAATTACAAGCAAGTAGACAAAAGATTCTTTAGTCAAAAATGACTACTGGTATAACAAGAAAATATTTTGTCAGAAATTTGATTGGGCTAACTATCTTATCACAAAATTAGTAAAAGATACATAATATGAATGGACATTTAATAAAAAATAATGTGACAAACATGAATAGATGGTGTTATTCTAAACCAAATAAGCAATATCATAAAGCAAGTAAAAAAGTCACATCTCTCACAAACAATTGTAGATAACTTACATACATATAATTAATAATCCAGAAAAGGAAGAAAAGAATTTAAATGAGAAAAAATCCTTGTATTGAAAAAATGGATAAATTTTTATATCCTTGACATATATACATTTTTGATAAATAGAATAAAAATTTAATCTTGAGGATAAGAAGCTCAGGAATATCAAGGAAAATATCAGAAAAGAGGCCAACAATAAAAACTCTTTTAAAAGAATTTCACATTATGAGCTGCATAAAATATATTCTTTTAAACATATTCATAGAAAAACAATTTAAATAACTGTAGATTTTCATCTCATGAACATCACATTGACAAAAAATATTTTTTTTAAATAATCAGTTGATGTTTGATAAACCGTAGATGAATAGAAATTGTTAAAGTTGAGAATTGGCCTGGAAAATATCTTGAAAATATGAGATAAAACTAATGAAACTGTTCATATCTTTTGATTCAGGTAGCCCATTTTTGACAATGGAGATAATATCAGATAGTATTCCCTACATTAATAAATAATAGGATAATACTCAAAAAATGAAACTAAATTTGTTCACATCTTTTTTAACTGGTTAAAAATATAGAACTGGATATAATGTAATATTATTGAACCAAAGGAAATGATGAATATGAAAAACTCATAGTGAATAATTCAAACTAAGAAAGCAATAACAATAACAGAATAAAGTGAGTTATAATGACAAATTGGATGTACAAACTAAGTCCTGGAATGTTGGAAACATAGTTTTCTCCTTCCAGAAAGGAAGTGTGGGAAATACATATGGAATCTATTAAATATAATTAGATGTGAATCCTTTTTCAACTGACTTTTAATTTTTTTGGTTTGTTTTAAAAGGAATGATTCAATAGGTTAGGGGGTAAGAATGGAAAATAATTATGATATGAAGACAAAGAATAATAAAATATATCTTAATTAAAGTTGACTTCTGAGTAGTAGTGTTTTGCGTCTGTGTTTGTATCTTTAAATGAATTGCATTTTTTAATCCTCTGGAAATGTTTCTCTATCTTCAGAATTTTATTCCTGAGAAATCATCAGTGCTGGATAGATTGCCCCAGTAGAACTGTAGTCAGGAGATTCTACCTTTCCTTTCTCTGTAACCTTGAATTATGTCTTTCCAAGTCCAGGAGTGCATCTCAAAGTATGTAAGGCCTTCTTGATCTTCAATTATAAAAGAGAAAATCTAGATATATTATGAGGATATCTTGAAATAATATTTAGAAGCTCTTCAAATACTTTAAATTTGTTATTTAATTGCTGGCTATTATTTTTAAACTAATAATTGGTATAGTCATTCCCCTCAATTTCCACCATTTCTCATCCAGCACCAATTCCTTCTTGTTGATAAAAGCTGAAGTCAAAAATATACATTATATTCAGCTCAGAAATAGAAAAACTCAGGTCAAAAATAGATATTAATTCTGTTACTCTGTTATTCTATACATTTGTTATATATTTTTCAAAATACCAAATTATCAAGATCAGTTGGCTTGCCTATTATTAAGTCAAGGTGATGTGTTTCAGGGAGACAGAACAAGGTGTAGCAGAAATCCATATAGTTAAAGTTCCCTATTATTATTCTACCTTATAACATGTCACCCAGATGATTTATTTCTGAAACTTTTTATCCAGTTTATTCTTTTTTCCTGGTGAACTAATGGCAAAATTGGTTTTGGTTCTGATTCTGTTGATTCTTCAGTGAAGTGCCATTCCCCATCCTTCCTCATTTAAGATCCTTGAATTCCTCAAAAAAAATTGTATTTTCTTAAGATGAAGCAATATCAGCTTTGATCTTAAGCCCCTTTAAAGGTACAGTGAAGATCAATGCTGTCTTTTACTTCCAATGCATAGCAAATAGTAAGAACTAAATAATTTCTCATTGATTATTATTTGATTGATTCCACTCTATTTTTTGTCTACACTATTCATGTTGAATAATATTTTTCTATGTGTCAGTCTCCTAAGAGGAATGATGATTCACATTTTTCTACTGAGATCATATTTCAATTTCATGTTCTGATCAACCAATTTCATTCAAAAAAAGAAATTATTTGTGACCTCCTTTACCTTCTCTTTGAAGAAAGACACTAGCTTCTAATTTGAAAGTAGATGTTACTTGGTAATGAAATATAAATCTTGTACTCTCAGTTAAACTCAATACTAATTTTTCCCTGTCTTGAGACTTCCTAGAAATATTGAATCCTTAATTAGAACTTAGATTATTAGTAAAGGAGTCAAACATGAAGTAATACTGGCAGCCCTCCTTTATTCCAACTCTTATCTCATAAACAAGATGTACAAGAGATGATATAGGTAAATTCAGAAGTTCATTTCATTAGTCTATACAGTTCAGAGAATTGTTATAGTAAAATCAACTAGCTTCTGGAAAATACCATGGTAAATCATTATACTTCATTTAAATGGTCCATCATGCATCTTTGTTTTTAATATTTCTACTTTTGGTTGTGTTCCTAGATATATTTTATTTTTATATTCTACAAACTGTTTTGAGACTATATTGAATCTAGCATTATCTGGGAGCAGTCAGAAGAATTGGCACTCAATTTAAAGCAAAATATCTTCTGTACTCAGACAATAACTACCAAAAGCATTTTTTAAATAGAAAAATCCCTGAAACCAATGGTTTGGGTTTGGAATGATTGTGCAATAAGAACAGTCCATGGCCATTGATTTTGTGAATACTTTATACAACTACATAATTAGCCATTTGATAAGTTTGGACAAGTTGCTATATAATTTACAGACTGTTCACCAGTAGATCATAATGGCTCCTTAGAAGCCAATTAGTCATAGCCTGTCAAGGCCAGTTGCAGCAATTCGGTGTATATGGATTATAATCCAAAAGACTGTAATTGTCCCAAATATACAGAAGACTTGACATGCTAAAAATATCAATTTTGGCAAAAAAATTATTTCTTTTTCACACTGATTCATTATTGAAAGAAATAATAATTGCTTGGAATTTACTGTTACACTGAAATAGCCATAGGCATAAGCACACATTGGGAATAAATGTTTTGACAATTTTCATTTTAAAAATGGAATCTTATTTTCCATTAAGAACATTATTAAAGACTTAAATTGGAAAACTTTTTGTTCCTTTCTACATAATTCTTCATAACTATTGATCTGCAGTTCTTTGGCCGAGGATATCATTTTCTTCATGAGTTCCTTGTGATCTTAGAAACTTGCTTTGCTGATAATTGTTTAATCCTTCAGTTGTCATCTCATAATATTTCCGTTATTCTATACATTATTCTTCTGATTCTGCACACTTCACATTGCATCAGGTATATGTCTTTCTAGGTTTTTCTGAACTCATCTTGTTTAAAAATTTTTAATGGTGTATTGTAATCCTTTACAACCATATACCACAACTTGTTTATCTACTCCCCAAGTGATGGACAACCCTTCAATTTCCAATTCTTTTCCACTACAAAAATAGCTGTTAAAATATTTTGGTACAGGTGGGTTCTTTTCCCTTTTCCCCGATCTTTTTGGGATTCAGCCCCAGTAGTGGTATTGTTGAATGAAAAGGTATGCATTATTTTATGACCTTTTGAGCCTATTTTCATATCACTTTCCAGAATGGTTCTATCAATTCATAGTCCCATAAACAGTGTATTAGTGTCCCAATTTTCCTACATCCCCTTCAACATTTATGATTTTCTTTATTTGTCATATTAGCCAATATGGTTCATGTGAAGTAGTATCTCAGAGTTGTTTTCATTTGCTTTTTAAAATAAATAGTAAGTTGAAGATTTTTTATGACTATGGATAGATTTTATTTCTTCCTCTGAGAACTGCCTGTTAATATCCTTTGACTATTTTTTGATTGAAGAATATTTTTATTCTTATAAATTTGATTCAGTTCTCTATATCTTTGAGAAATGAGGCATGTTTCAGAGATACCTGCTATATTTCCAAATGTTTTTCCCGTTCTAAACTTGGTTATATTGGTCTGGTTTGTACAAAAACTTTTTAAAATTCAACATAAATAAAAGGATACATTTTATTTTTTAAACATTCTCTGTACTTGTTTTGGTCATAAATTCTTCCTTTATCCATAAGTCTGAAAGGTAAACTTTTCCATGTCCCTCTAATTTGTTTATGGTATCATCCTTTATTTCTAGATCCAGTATTCATTTTGACTTTATCCTCATATATTGTGTGAGATAATGGTCTATGCCCAGTTTCTGCCATACTATTTTGCAACATTTTTCTAGCATTTTTGATCAAATAGTTACTTCTATCCCAAAAAAATTTGGATCTTTGAGTTTATTGGAACAATAACTTACTAAGGTCATTAAATAATATGTGTTTATTACCTAATCTATTCGAGTGAACCACTACATTATTTCTAAGCCAGTTCCATATTGTTTCATAATTATCACTTTATTGTATGATTTAAGATCTGATATGCCTAGTTTTCTTTTGTTCATTTTTTTCATTAATTCCCTTGATAATTTTGACCTTTTATTCTTCTAGATGAAATTAAATCATGAGTTAGGGTGAATGATATATCAATTTTGAAGGGTGGGGCTGACACTAAGGCCAATGCAAAAGCAGTTATTTTACTTAATTCAAAACCTTAATACTTATACTAACCTTAAAATCTAATCCTCATATAAAGGAGTACAGGATTTTTCTCTCACAAAAGAGTAATATCTTTCTGAATTGCCTATTCTAATTCCTTCCATTTATTTTTCTGCTCTTATAGCTATATTACATATATATATATATATGTATATATATATATTTTTACAACATTAATTAATAGTGGTAATGGGCATCCTTGCTTCACCCCAAAATTATAGTGGAATCCTCTAACTAATCCTCATTATAGTAATTCTTGTTGATGATTTTAGACAGATATCATTTATCATTTTGAAGAATATCCCTTTTATTCCAATGTTTTCTCATTTTTTAAAAATAAGGAATGAGTGTGTGTGTTGTTTTTTTGTCAGATACTTTTCTTGTATCTTTGGAAATAATTATATGGTTTCTGTTGGTTTTGCTATTGTTATGGTCAATTATGTTGATATTTTTCCTAACATTAGACTGTTTCTGCATTATTCAAATAAAACCCAACTGATGACTGTATATAATCTATGATACATAATCCTTGTGATATAATGCTGTAATCTCATTTCTAGTATTTTATTTGAAAATTTGGGATCAGTATTCATTAGGGAGGTTAGTCTATACCAGTGATTCCCAAAGTGGGTGCCACCGCCCCCTGGTGGGTGCTGCAGCAATCTAGGAGGGCAGTGATGGCCACAGGTACATTTATCTTTCCTATTAATTGCTATTAAAATTTAAGAAAATAATTTCCAGGGGGCTAAGTAATATTTTTTCTGGAAAGGGGGCGGTAGGCTAAAAAAGTTTGGGAACCACTGGTCTATACTCATTCTGATTAATCTATGGCATGTGTGCCAGAGGGGGCTGCTCCCTTCCCCCTTTCCATCACACCTGAGGATATTTTTCACATCCCCCATGCCCCTGCACAGCAGCCCAATGGGAATGCTTCCTCCCTCCCTCATCTGGGGTAAAGAGGTGGCTCACTTGTGATGTGAGAGTTGCAGTTTAGGGCACTCAGTCTTTAAAAGGATGACCATCACTGGCCTATAGTATTTATTTTCTCATTTTGGCTCTTCCTGGTTTAGGCATGAGTATATTTGCATCATAAAAATAGTATGGAAAGACTCTCTTTTCCTTATTTTTCCAAATAATTTATGTAGTATTGAAGGTAGTTGTTCTTTGAATATTTGGTACAATTCACTTGTGATTCCATCTTGTCCTGTGACCTTTTATTTTAGAGAGTCTTTTTGGTTTGTTCAGTATCTTTTTCTGTGATGGAGTTGTTTCAGTATTCTGTTTCTTTTTTGTCAATATGGGTAGTTTATATTTTTGTAAGTATTTGTCTATTTCATTTAAATTATCAGATTTATTGGCATGTAGTTGTTCAGAATAAATTTAAATTATTCCTTAACTTCAATATTGGTTGTTATTTTGCCTTTTTAATTCTTTTAGACTGGTAATTTGTTTTTCTTATTTTTAATAAAGTTGACCAATGGTTTATTTGATTTATTGATGTTTTTAAAAAATGATTCCTGTCTTATTTATTAGGTCAATGGTTTCCTACTTTTTAATTTTAATAGTCCCTCCTTTGACTTTCAGAATTTCCAATTTGCTGTTTAATTGGGAATTTTTAATTTGTCCTTTTTCTTTTTTTTAATTCTATACTCAAATATTGTATCTGCCCTTTCTCTCTTTTTATTGATATCAGTATTTAGAGATATAAATTTACCCCTAAGTGCCTCTTTTGATTGCATTCCATAAATTATCCTATGCTGTCTCCTCAATTGACATTTTCTATAACTTTAACAAAGTGTTGGTTATTTCTCTGATTTATTCTGTGACCCACTAATTTTGAAGTTAAAATTATTTAGTTTTCAATTAATTTTTGTTCTTTCTCTTACTCTTTCTTTAGTGATAGATTATTAATTGGCACAATGACTTAAAATAATCATTCCCTTTATTCTGGAAACACTGTAATTACAATCCAAGGAAGCATCACAGTGTTAGGTAAGAGTTGAAAATTAGGAACAAAACATTGCAACAAACTGTGCCACCTACAAACTTGGTCCACTATAATGGCCATAATAATTGTAGCTTCTATGTTCTCTTCTATTTCTCATGAATAAATACTCAAAGGAGTTAGAGAAAAAAATAGCAGTAAAAGGAAGAGGAAAAGTAAAAGAAGAGGAGGAGTAGGAACAAGAGGAAGAAGATGATTCAATTTGTTTCAGAGTTGACTGGAGCTTAATCTGTTTTGCCACCAAGGCTTTCTCTCCACTCCATAATATTTTGTTGCTTCATTATGTGTGTATATTTACATATTTCATAAGTATAATGGCAAGATTCAGATTTTTTAACTCCATGTACTCTGGTACAGAATTTTCCCAATGAATTAATGTCTAAAACCATGGCACAAAAATTAAAATATAATTTAAATGTGTTGTAATGAGTTTTTATCAATTTTATTTGTGTCAATATTCATTATATTTTACATATGCATTCTCATATGTCAGAGTATTTTACAAATTATCTAATCAAAACCCCTTTTTCATATATGAGGAAATTAGCAGAGAAGGTAATTTTTGTGTCCATTATTACATAGCTGGTTGTTAGGAAAATGAGAACTAGAGAGAAACAATATTTCCTCCCTTCCAATGCAATGTTGTTGCTGTTGCTGTTGTTGTTATTGTTGCTGCTGCCACCATATTTCTTTGTCTTTTTCAAGACCATTTTTTAATGAACCAACAAATCAATTTATTTCAACAACAATATAAATAATTTAAATTTTCAGATTTTCAAGAGTATCATTTAAATAAATTAAGTAAATATTTAAATAAATTTAAATGATAAATACTTAAATAATTTTGACATTAGACTCCATCCATAAGAAGAGATGGAGTATTATTCACTCAGGCAATGAGAACTGGCAATTCATTTGTTTCTCATTAATGAAGATCTCTGATTTTTAAGGCATGAATGTAGAAGTAAGAGGAGAGACTTCAGGTAGGAGAGACTTGCAATCAGGTAGGAAATTACTTCTCAGTGAATTTATATTAATTTGGAAAATAGCTTTACAGTTTCTCATCAGATTGACAGCTATTACACTTATGAAGAAATGTTCAGAGGACTTAGAAAACTGCCATCTTTTCTACCATTATTCAATCTACTATCCTGTATTCCAAAATGTATTATAGTGTACTCTATAAGTCATCACAATTATCCTTGGACTAGCACATCCTTCTGTTAGTCTGGCATTGGTTTAATCTACCCATGGTGAATCTAATTATTGATTCCTTTTCCCTTTTTCAAAATGTTAGTGTTTTCTTCATTGGTGATCAGCTGTCTCCCCACCTGCTGTTGTTCTCTCAACAAGAACTAATGGACAGTCATAATAACCCCTTTACGGCTTCTTCTGAGACTGATTCCTATGAAGCCTTTAGGTAAAAATTCAGAATTTGAATTGTGTTTGTTAATTTTCCAAATGAATTATGCATCTGGTTTTGATTACTAAGCCTAGGAGGAGGGTGCTTAATTAGAGATTATATAGCAATTTTATATTTGTTTCAATTGATTATGGTAATTTCTCTTTATATTATATTTTATTATGATGATGAGTGAATAATTGTTAACACCTGCTTCTCATATCAGTAAGGACATTTGGTAAATATTTTTGAGACAGACAAGCTTCATACTGATGTTTGATTTAAATTAAATAAATTAATTTTAATGCAATTGTTTCACATCAAAAATGTTTATTCTTTGGCATCCTTTTCATTATGAATGCCATGGTGCTCAGTTTTGAAAGCTAGTAATTTGTAGTATGTATGATGTACGCAGTCCTTAGATATTTATGCTAATGCACAACTTTCCTAAATCCATATGATAGTAACATGATAAAAATCTCATTTTCTTGCCTTCAGCTTCTCCAAACTACTACTCTAAATCTCAGAAAAATAGATTCATAAAATTATTTTTCAAATATCATATTCTCTCCCAAAGTATAGGGCATTCAAGCACTTTCAAAACTTTCACAAGTTATTTTCAGTTATTTCCCTCTAAAACTCTACTATGTTTGTCAAAGTATATATATATATATATATATATATATATATATATATATATATATATATATATATATATATATATATATAGGTAATGGGTTTATTTTCCTTGTCTTCTCAATGTTTAGGGGAGAAATTTGGAAAATAGAAGAAATTTAGAACTGAAACAAATAAATTTGAATTTAAAAAATCAATTTAAATTAAAAAATTCATAGCATAAATATAATCAAATATGAACTTGAAGGTATGAAACTTCAAAAATTCTTAATAATTGGTCAATCAAACTACACTTGAATATTGCCAATAATTGGGCACTTATTATTAAAGTATCCAATTCAGTTTTCACATGGTTTTAATTATAAGAAAATGTTTCTTAATTTTGAACTAAAATCTTTTTCTCTATAGTATTCACCTATGGGATTTAGTTATGAAAACTATAATCTAGTAGAAAAAATGTATTCTCTTATCCATTGTAAAGTTTTCTAAATACTGAAAAAACATACTTTTCCTGCTGCTAGTCATATAGGATATATTCAAACCATGTGATGATCCCAAAATAAAATTATTTTCAATCTCTTTATCAGCCCTCTAAAAAAACATATTTCTGCCAGCCAATTACCTTTTAAAAATGAGATTCCTAACTGAACACAAAAACTTTCTTAAAATATGCCAGATTACAGTGGAACTACCCACTTCCTTCTTTTGTGTTTAGTTATAAATCTAATTTTCTGTGCACTACGATTCTAGAAATATAGATTGATTTTATATTCATTTACTTAGCTTCCATATCATATTGGTGATTTGTACTGAGTTTCATAAAAACTAATATATATATTTTCACATGAATTATTGTCCAGTCATTCCTCTCTCTTTATTCTGTATTTACTTAATTGTTTTATTTTAAGACCAAGTTTAGTAGTTTACTTATTAAATATGATTTTAGTTTAATTGTTTAATTGGTCTGTTGTAGAAAATTATTTTGAAAATATTAGTTATTTTACCCGATTTCAAGTCATTTGAAAATAGGATAAATAATTCATTTTGCTACCACCCTGGTCAAACCTTCATTTCACATAATACCTTTTTTATTCACCAATAGGAATGCAGACAATAGAGTAAAGAATTCTCTTTCACAAATTGACTCACTCATTTTGAAGAATTAGATTATTTAGTTTCTAATTAATTTATAATTTACCATTACATGAATACTAAATGATCATATTTTTAACTGTAGAATGATGTGGAAAAGTTGCATTTACTGTATCTACTTTTCTGCATTTAGTTATGAAGGTTTTATGTCCTAGTACATGGTCATTTTTTGCATATATACCATGTGCTACCGAAAAGACAGTATCCCTATTCAATTTTTTCCCAATATCCACTAAATTTAACTTTCTGAAATTCTATTAACTTATTTTATTTCTTTCTTGTTTTTTTTTTACTAAATTTATCTAGTTCTGACATGGTAAGGTTGAAGTCCCCCACTTGTATAGTTTTACTGTCTTTTTCCTCTTAAAAAGCTTTACTTTCTCTAAAAATCTAGAGACTATACCATTTGGTCCATATATGTAAGTACTGTTATTACTTAATTGTCTAAACTACTTTTTGTCAATATGTAATTACCTACCTTATCTCCTTTAATAAAATCTATTTTTGGTTAAGCTTTGTCTGAGATCATGATTGCTATTCCTGCTTTTTAAAATCTTAATTGAAGTCCAACAGATTCTGTTTCATTTACATTTACTCTCTGTGTGCCTACTGTCTAAAAATGTATCTTGTAAACAATATATTGTAGGATTCTGTTTTTTATCCACTTTGCTAACCACTTCGCTATCCACTTCTTTTTTATGGGTGTTTATCCTATTTACATTCATGGTTATGATTACCATCTGTATATTCCTCTCCATCTTGTTTTTCCCTCTTAATGCTTCACTTTCTCCTTTCACATTCTCCCTCCACCCAAGTATTTAGCTTTTAATAACTCCTCCCAAGTAGGAGCAGTACAAGAAGACAAGGGGCTTCCATGCCCAAATAACCCCAAAATGTAAAACTTCTGGGTAGATAGGAAGTCAGGGGCTTTCTATTCAGCAAGGCTGTGGACATAAGCCCAGAAGGTCCCAGAACGCAACGCCTCTGGGTAGCCATTAGCTTAGAAAACAGTAAGATACATAGTCTTTCCCCTTAGCTTGAACCCAACCCATTTTCCTCTTCAAGTTACCAGATGTCCTTGCCAACACTAAAGCAAGAATTTCATTAGGAGTTCAGCTAGGGAGTCACCTACTAAATTACTAAACTCAGCTGGACAATCATGCATTAACATATAGATCCATTAACTATATAAAACTTTTGTCTGTGATCACTGAAGTGACCTTTGTTAATTATTCTTACCTTGTGAATCATTACCTATCATTGTTTCAGTATGAAGATTACCTAATTCTAATACCTACGTCATTTTCCCAGTAAATTGTAGACCCCAATGTAACGAACTTTGCCATCACTCTGAGAAACTGCCTGTGTAGTTCTTGGTCAGAACAGACTCTCCTATAATCTCAACACCCATGCTTCAGGCTGTGGCTTGATGACCCATGAGGCCATTTCCTGAGCTGTTCTTTGGCACACCCATCCCATTCCCACTCCCTTATATTACTCTGCTCCCCACCACAACCTTTCTTATTCCCCTTCTACTTTTCAGTAGGATACTATATGGTTCTATACCCCAAACAATCTGGCTGTTATTCCTTCTCTGAGTCAGAAATACAATCATTTGAACTTATTGGATTCCTTATTTTTTTTTCCTTTCTTAATTACCTTTTGTTGATTCTCTTGAGTTCTGCATTTGGGCATCAAATTTTCTGTTTAAGTCTGGTCTTTTCTTCAGGAATGCTTGGAAATCTTCTATTTTATTAAATTACCATACTTTCCCCTGCAAGAATATAGTCAATTTTGCTGGGTAGTTGATTCTTCATTATAGACCCAGTTCCCTTGCTTTCTGGAATATCATATTACATGCCTTCTGGTTCTTCAGGGTGGATACAGTTAGGTCCTGTGTAATCCTGACTAGCTCCATGATACCCAAATTGTTTCTTTTTAGCAGCTTATAGTATCTTTTCCTTTCTCTGGAAGTTCTTAAACTTGGCTATAAAATTCCAGGGCATTGTCAGTTGGGAATTTAATGCTAGAGGTGATCTGTGGAGTCTTTCAATATCTACCCTGTTGTTCAAGAATGTCAGGGCAGTTTTCTTGGATAATTTCCTATAGAATGGTGTCCAGAATTTTTCTTTGGTCATGATTTTCAGGTAGTCCAATAATTCTTAAAACGTCTCTTCTGGATCTATTTTTCCAGGTCTGTTGTTTTATCCATGAGGTGTTTCATATTTTCCTGAATTTTCTCATTCTTTTGATTTTGTTTTATAGATTCTTGCTGCCTTGTGAAATCATTCACTTCTAATTGTTCAATTCTAATTTTTAAAGATTTAATTTCATCCCTGACTTTTTAATGCTAATTTTCCATTTGGACTATTTTTCTTCATAGGCCATTGTTTTTATCTTTTACTTTCTTTGCCTTCTTTTTGAGCTAGTCAATTCTGGATTTTAAAACACTTTTATTGTTTTAGTTTGTGTGCCTCTATTTCCAGATGACCTGTTTTGCTTCATAAGTTCTTTTCCTAATTTTATTCAACCTCTCTTATTTGTTTTTTATTGTATTTTGAGTTCTTCCAAAGCCTGAGTCCAACCCATTGGAGTTTCTGAGTTTTTCTTGGTATTCCTTGGTCCTCCTCCCTTCCCTTTGTTCTTTGTTCATTACCTGAATAGAAGCTGTCAATTATAATTTATTTTTTTCTTTTTCTGTTGCTTATTTATTTTTTTACCTTCTTTTCCTCTCCTTATTGGCTATATTCTTGCTCCTCTTTTTATTTGCTGGATATGTCAGTTTGGGTTTTTCTGCCCTGAAGGGGTTTCTTCTCTTCTTAGTTGATCAACTGGATTAGATCTGTTTTATCAATGTTCCCTGAGGCCAAATCTTCCCCAGCTTCCAGCAGAGTCTGAAAGTGAAAGTGAAAGTGTAGAAGCTAAAGGTAATTTCCCTCAGGTTTCCTCTCTACTCCTTTCTTCCAACCTCCTCCCTGCCAGCTGCCTGGTAAAGAGCCCTGAACTTCCCATGGGTCTACCAAGGTATTTGGTCAAGGTTGTAGCCTTTGCCCTGGGATCCCAGACAGCTGAATTTCTACCATGTCTCAGTGCAGTGGGTGGGGGTGGGTACTGAGTCTTGAATGAGTATTCCACTTTATCTGTGTATCTTTCAGGTTGAATCAAATAAGAGAGACCTGTGGCTTTGTCTTGAGGTTCAGTTTGACTTTCGGTCTATTTTGTACTCTCTGTATTCTTGTTTTTTATTAGCTCTGTGAGATTGAGCCTTTCTGCCCTCTGGAGGTTTATTCTCTGCACTATTGATAAACTGTATTAAGCCAGTTGAGCTGATCTTCAGAGCTAAATATGCCCTGAAGTCAAAAAAATCTTCCAGAGTCAGAGGTCTAAGATGGAGGTGTGGTGGCTGAAGGCTGAGATCAGACTGTCCTCTTCTCTGCTCCTCTCCTTCAGCTGCCTTCTTGCCAGTTGTGGTCAGAGCCCTAGCTTCTGGTAGCTGTGGTAGCAAGGTGCTCTGGGTTGGAGCCCTCATGCTGAAATCCCACCAAATACACCAGTCTCAGCACAGTAGATGGAGGAGGGGCACTGGGACCTTCCTTCTTTATTTTTCTTAAACCTGAGAATTCAAACTTCTCTGAGTACCTTTTAAATTGAATCGAGCAGGAGGGTTCCACAGCCCTATCTTGTTTTCGGATTTGGTTTTATGTCCCTCTCGAAGTGCTTTATTTTTGATTGGTGTGGAAGGGTTTTCACAGAGGAATCAACTTTTGCTGCTTCTAAGACACCATCTTGACTCCTCCTCTTGGCTCTGTTTTCTGGGGATTTGAGGTACCCTCTTAAACTTCATTCCCTCCTTGTTGTTATTCTCAGTTTGTTTTCTGGTTTTTTATCAGTTTCAGTTCTTAGAGGATGATGTGAAAGTAAAAATAAATCTCCTTCCTTACTTACACTAAGTGACTTGTGGTTTCATCTCACCTGGCTAAACAAAAAATCCAGAAGAATATTTCTTTCATTTGTTTTTCCCACTTTTCTTCCCATTTTTTCTTCTTTCTTACTTGGTTCTTAAGCTCCTTTTTGAGCTCTTCCAGAACTTATGACCAATTTCCACTTTTTGGGGGGAGTTTGCATTTGTTTGCTTGTTTCTCACTTTCTTCTGTTACTTCTGTATTTTTATCTTTTTATCTATAGAAAATTTATCTATAGAAAATTTATCCATAGAAAAATTTTATCTATAGAAAATGCGAAGAACTTTTTTTTTTTGCTGTTGTTTATTCCTGTTACCACTGTAGGATTGGGATTCCTGCATGTTAGTGGTCATTGCTTTCTTAGCTTCTGTTTTGCAGGTCTTTGCCTTGGGACTATCTTCCCTTCCCTGTCAGAGTCCCTATGATGGCAGATAGATCTGTGATGTTTTTTTTTTGTGTATGAGGCTTCAAAGCATTTTCCTCAGCTGCTGCTGCTGTCCTTTGTTGTTGTTTCTGCCACTCTGAATCTTACCTCCAGTGGCTTGTGTTTTCAAAGATAGGTCTGTGGTGTAGCACTCTGCTCTGAGATTTGTTCTGAGGCTATCTTCCCAGACCCTGACATCACTGAGGTGGCTATGCTGCTGCCCCCCACTGCCCCAGGATAAAGCTCTGTGCTATTAAGCCTCCAATCTCATTGCCCAGGTTTGGTGCAGCCCTCAGGGGTAAGTCTGTGGTGATTTCAACCAGCCTCTGAGAATTTGGAGATTTACCTGGCCCTGTTTCTGACTCTGGTATGGTAGGTGGGGGAGAGGGGTAGTCAGTCTACTGCATTTCCTCCTACAGCTTTGCCCCCTTTTAGTGTGGGAATCTCTTCTCAATGACTATCTTTCATGCTGTGTCCAGTGGAAGAGCCCCTTTAACCATCCTGTTTTGACTTCTGTCCTTTTGAGATGCATTGTAATGATTGGTTTGGAAGAAAATCCTGCATGGCTCCAAGATTTTTCTGCTATCATCATCTTGGCTCCTGATTTTCTACTACTTTCCTATTTAATAAACTCAATTGTCTACATATTACTTTCATGACTGAATATAAAATCTTATGCATGATTTTTATGATTAAAAATTTCTCCTAATAATATTTATACACAATTTCATTATATGTTGACCCTATATAAATGATTTCATTTATTTTCCCAATTATATATACTAGTAATTTTCAACATATGTTTTCCAAAATTACAGCCCAAACCATTTCCCACTCTCCATTTCCTACTCCCCAATTCTGAGATGGTAAGGAATTTTTTCTGGGCTATACAGGTATTAAAATCCAAAACATGCATTCATACTGGACATTGTGTGAAGAGTACACTCATACTAAATCAAAACCATTTAATTAAAACCATAATTAAAGTAATCTGAAAGATAGTATTATTGCACAATTTCCTAAACACTAGTATGCAATTTAGATCAACTGAATCAAAATCCCCAAGCTGTAAAGATTTAGGTTTATTGTAAGAGGGCCAAGTCCTACAATAAAGCCAGACTCCTGGTGAAGACCAGAAGACCTCAACTATTGTGAGAGGATTTCTTTTATATCCAAATAAATAGATAAGTTTTTAAAACAGTGCAAAAATAGCCCAATAAAATAAATCACATTTCTTTGAGAATAGAAGCAATATATAGAAACAGAATGCAGCCAGGAATAGTATTGCAGGATCAAAGGGGATGCACAATTTTATGGCCCTTTGGTCATATTTCCAAATTACCTCCCAGAATGGTTGGATCAGTTTACAACTTTACCAACAATTCATTAGTGTCTCAATTTTGCTATATGCCTTCCAACATTTATCATATTCCTTTACCATCATATTGACCAATCTGATAGGTGCAAGTTGGTATCTAAGCATTGTTTTAATTAGTATTTTTCTAATCAAATTTGATTTAAAATATTTTATAAGATTATTGATAGCTTTGATTCCTTCATTTAAAAATTGCTTTTTCATATATTTTAACAATTTCTCAACTTGGGAATGGTTTGTATTTTCATGAATTTGACTTAGTTCTGAATAGATTTGAGAAATTAAATATTTATCAGAGAAATGTGTTATAAAATTTTTCCCTTCTAATATTTGTTACATTGCCCTAGTGTAGAAGCTTTTTAAATTTTATATAATCAAAAATTATTCATTTTACATCTTATAATATTCTCTACTTCTTTTTAATCATAAATTCTTCCCTTATCCATAGATCTTCCTGTAAACTATTTTATGTTCTTGTATGTTAGCTTATTATATTACTCTTTATATCTAAGTCATATATCCAGTTTGAACATATCTTGGTTATATACTTTATTACATATTGTTCTATACATAGTTTTTGCCATGCTGGGTTTCTTATTTTAAAAAACAATAGACTGTTAAGTTCATTTGCCCCTGTATATTGTGTGTGTAATCTATTCCATAGCTTTATCATTCCATTTCTACACACTATTAAATACTGATAGTGATAATGGGCATCCTTGCTTCACCTCATATTTTATTGGGAAGGCTTCTAACTAGTTCCCATTACAGGTGATAATTGCTGATGACTTTTGGTACATACTATTCATCATTTTAAGGAATGGCCCATTTATACTGATGTTTCGTAGTGTTTTTTTAAAACATTTATTAATATTCATTTTTAACATGGTTACATGATTCATGCTCCTACTTTCCCCTTTGCCCCCCGCATTCCCCCCACCCATGGCCGATGCATATTTCCACTACTTTTGTCATGTGTCCTTGATCAAGACCTATTTCCAAATTGTTGGTGGTTGCATTGGTGTGGTAGTTTCGAGTCCACACCCTGAATCATGTCCACCCTGACCCATGTGTTCAAGCAATTGTTTTTCTTATGTTTCCTCTCCTGCAGTCCTTCCTCTGAATGTGGGCAGCGTTCTTTACCATAAATCCCTCTGGATTGTCCTGGGTCATTGTATTGCTGCTGGTACAGAATTCCATTACATTCGATTTTACCATAGTATATCAGTCTCTGTGTACAATGTTCTTCTGGCTCTGCTCATTTCTCTTTGCATCACTTCCTGGAGGTCTCTCCAGTTCGCCTGGAACTCCTCCAGTTTATTATTCCTTTTAGCACAATAGTATTCCATCACCAGCATATACCACAGTTTGTTCAGCCATTCCCCAATTGAAGGACATACCCTCCTTTTCCAGTTTTTGCCACCACAAGAAGCTCAGCTATAAATACTTTCGTACAAGTCTGTTTATCTATGATCTCTTTGGGGTACAAACCCCAAAAGAAGTTTTTTGGTAGTTTGATAGGTATGGCACTAAATAGGTAAATTAATTTGGGTAGAATTGTCATTTTTATTATGTTAGCTCGTCCTACTCATGAGCAATCTATGGCTTTCCAATTGTTTAGATCCAGTTTTATTTGTTTGGAAAGTGTTTTGTAGTTGTTTTCATATAATTGCTGTGTTTGTTTTGGTAGATAGATTCCTAAGTATTTTCTATTGTCTAGGGTGATTTTAAATGGTGTTTCTCTTTCTACTTCTTGTTGCTCTAATGTGTTGGAAATGTATAGAAATGCTGATGATTTATGTGCATTTATTTGTATCCTGCAACTTTGCTAAAGTTGTTGATTATTTCTACAAGCTTCTTAGTTGATTCTCTAGGATTTTTTAAGTAGGCCATCATATCATCTGCAAAGAGTGATAGCTTAGTCTCCTCATTGCCTATTTTGATACCTTCAATTTCTTTTTCTTCTCTAATTGCAACTGCTAGTGTTTCTAGTACTATATTGAATAATAGAGGTAATAATGGGCATCCTTGTTTTACTCCTGATCTTATTGGGAAGGCTTCTAATTTATCCCCATTGCATATGATGTTTCTTAATGGTTTTAGGTATATACTGTTTATTATTTTTAGGAAAGGTCCTTCTATTCCTATACTTTTCAGTGTTTTCAATAGGAATGGATGCTGTATTTTGTCAAAGGCTTTTTCAGCATCTATTGAGATAATCATGTGATTTTTAAATTGTCTCTGCTAACCTGTGACGGGTCTGAGGGTCTAGCCTCAGGTCGAGTAAAGCCTTTTGGTCTCACTCTGCACTTGATCAGGTCAGGCACCCTATGGATTGCCTTGCCCTGACTTGTAACTTCTAGAGATTGGGTAGTGCCTATCTCTGGGCTTACACAGGCCTAGAAAGTTGTGGTCCATTTCGTAACAGGGACCAGGTTCTCATTGCAAGTTCCGGCTGGGGCCCCTTGCCTTGTTCTGACCTTACACAGACCATGTATGCCATAGAGATGGACTTGTGCAGGGATTTAAGACCTCCCTGAAGGCTTGGGCCAGGATACTTGCCCTTCCTTTGGGCTCACACCAGATAGGTGCCTTGTTGGCTGCCTTGATGTGGGGCTTCAGACCTTGGCTTGGGCTCAGCCAGAGCCTCAGCACAGGTATACATTGGCATATTATTTCTATACTTTATTCTTTCCTCTCACTCCAGTGAAGCAGAACCTCTCTTACTAATTTTCCAGTTTTTATCTGAATGAAAATTGCTTCACTCCTTCCTCTTGTTAGTTCTTTCACTCCAGATTTCTTTTTGAATAATTTCTTCAATTTTGATTGTAGAAGATTCTCATAGTGTTTCAAGCCACTCTACTATCTTGGCTCCAACCATAGAATTCTCCTGTATACAATTTTAATAGTTGTTCTCTGACATTTTGCAATCCACATTCTTTCCACTTTTCCCATCACTCTCCCTTGCCCAAGACAGTAGGTAATATGAGTTGTAGATGAGCTCTCATGCAACACATATTCCTATGTTTATCATGTGGTAAAAGGAGACACATGTCACTTACAGAAGAAAAATAATCCAAGAAGGAAATAAAGTGATAATTGCTGTGTTTCAAACTGCATTCATATTCCATCAGCTCCTTCTATAGCAGAGGATGACTTTTTCATCATGAGTCCCTTAGAAATGTCTTGGATTCTCATATAGTTGATAATAGTTGTCATTCACTATAAATAAAAATACATTATTGCTGTTACTGTGTATAATGTTCTGCTTCTACTCACTTCACTTCACATTACTTTATATAAGTCTTTTAAAGATTTTTTAGTATCATCCTGTTCATCGTTGCTTATGGTACAATAGTAGTCCATTACAATAATCTACCACAATTTGTTCAGCTATTCCCAGATTGATGGACATATCTTCAGTTTCTAAATCTTTGCCTCCTTAAAAAAGCTACTATGAATACTTTTGTACAAGTGGGTCCTTTGCTCTTATCTTTTATCTCTTTGGGATATAGACTACTAATGGTATTGCTGGATAAAGGGGTATATGTAATTTAATAGCCTTTTAGCCATAGTTTCAAATTGTCTGCAGTGTTGCTGTATCGTTTCACAACTACGTCATCATTGCATTAATGCCCCAATTTTCCAACTAACTGTCTTCCATTTATCATCGTCCCTTTGTAATAGCAATTACCATTATAGGTGTAAGATGGTTATCTCAGATTTATTTTAATTTGCATTTGTCTAATTAATAGTAATAAGGAACATATTTTTAAATGATTAAAGATAGTTTTAATTTCTATCTTTGAGAACGCCCTGTTCATATCCTTTGACCATCTATCTATACCTAGAAGTCTACCATTCCATTAAATATTTATTTTGTTCCCTGGATTATTATGTTCAGTTCTACTGGGTATGTCATCTTGATTGCAATCCAAGATCATTTTTACTTTACAGAATATAATATTCCATATACTCTGTTCTTTTAAAGTAAAAGCTATTAAGTTTAGGTCATAATTTCCCCCCTGTGAGCTAGTGTTATTGGTTTCCCTAATGTGACTTAAAAAATAATACTCTGGAGGTTCCGGGTTAAGATGGCGGCAGAGTAAGAAGCAGCTTTAACCTCTCCTGACCGAAGCACACAAAACTCCTCAAGGGGACATAAAAACAATTCCAGACGAACGGAGGAACCCCACAACAGGGCACAGCATGGAAGGTAGGTGGAATCGAGGCATTTCCATGCTATAAAGGGGTGAAACAGCTCTCACTAAATTGCGGGCTGAGCAACCACCCCACCCCTAACCCCTCCACACAAAACACCTATAGCGCTGAAGCCAGCTAAAAAGAAATAGAGCAAGTTTGGGGCACCCATCTAGTCATTGGCAGCTCCAGGGCCTGTTCCTGAGAGCAGCAAGATTTAGGACCCCAAAAAGCTAACGAACGCACACAAAATTTGAGTGCAGGAGCAGGACCCTGAGAGCGGACGCAGGGCGCAGAGAGCGGGCCAAGAGCTCAGGCACAGGTGGAGGCATGGGTGGAGGCAGACACAGCCACAAGCTAAAGCTCTGAAACCCTGAGTGGGGAAACAGTGCAGACGGGTATACGACTGTGGAAGCAGCGCCCTGAGACTTGTAAAGAAACCTCTGGCAGACAATCAAGCAAGGGGGTCCACCAGGGGGCTTGACTGCGGACAGACCCTGAGCGCGAGGATAAAGCTGAGAAGCTGCTGGGCTAATGATGGCTACCCAGTCTCAGGAAGTTCAGAAGAGAAAGATTAACAACAAGAAAAAGAAGTCTTTAACACTCGACAACTTTTACACAGAGAAAATCCAGACAACCCAGCAAACAGAGGAGGAGAACAAACAAGCATCTGGACCCTCCTCAAATAAGGAAAACTCCTCACAAGCTATGGAAGAGTTCAAAACTGAGATTTTGAGGAAAATGGAAGAGATCTGACAAGAAAATAACTGTTTAAAAGGTAGAATCTTGCAATTGGAAAGTGAGGCTCAGAAACCAAATGAACTGATAAGCAAATTGAACACCAGAAAAGTATAAGGAAAAAGGGGGTAGGAAGAGGGGAGGATTCGAAAATGTCAGCAAATGCACAACTGATGATTATAACTCTGAATGTGAATGGGATGAAATCGCTCATAAAACGGAAGCAAATAGCAGAGTGTATTAGAAACCAAAATCCCACCATATGTTGTCTACAAGAAACACATATGAGGCGGGTGGACATACACAAGTTTAAGGTTCAGGGTTTGAGCAAAATCTTTTGGGCGTCAAATGAGAAAAAGAAGGCAGGAGTGGCTATTATGATTTCTGACAAAGCCAAAGTAAAAATAGATATGATTAAAAAGACAGGGAAGGTCATTACATCCTGATTAAAGGCAGTATAAACAATGAGGAAATAACACTGCTCAATATGTATGCACCAAGTGGCACAGCACCCAAATTCATAAAGGAGAAACTGGCAGAGCTCAAGAAGGAAATAGATAGTAAAACCATACTAGTGGGAGATCTAAATATTCCTCTGTCAGATCTAGATAAATCAAACCGAAAAATAAATAAGTAAGAGGTAAGAGAGGTGAATGAAGTCCTAGAAAAATTAGATTTAATTGACATGTGGAGAAAAATAAATAGGGACAAAAAGGAATACACCTTCTTCATTGAAGAAAATGACAATGATGAGACATCCTACCAAACTCTGTGGGATGCGGCCAAGGCAGTACTCAGGGGGAAATTTATATCCTTGAGTGCATATATTAACAAATTAAGGAGGGCAGAGATCAATGAATTGGGCATGCAACTCAAAAAATTAGAAAGCAAGCAAATTAAAAATCCCCAGATGAAAACTAAATTAGAAATATTAAAAACCAAGGCAGAAATTAATAAAATCGAAAGTAAAAGAACTATTGAATTAAT
>NC_058132.1:550285206-550307933 GCF_016433145.1 Gracilinanus agilis | reverse complement strand
TAAGCAAAGAAGGAGTCCTACCAAATTCCTTTTATGACACAAATATGATACTGATTCCAAAGCCAGCGAGAACAAAAACAGAGAAAGAAAACTACAGACCAATCTCCCTAATGAACATAGATGCAAAAATCTTAAATAGAATACTAGCAAAGAGACTCCAGCAAGTAATTAAGAAGGTCATCCACCATGATCAGGTGGGATTTTTACCAGGAATGCAAGGATGGTTCAACATTAGGAAAACCATCCACATAATTGACCATATCAACAGTCTAACAAACAAAAATCACATGATTATCTCTATAGACGCTGAAAAAGCCTTTGACAAAATACAGCATCCATTCCTATTGAAAACACTGAAAAGTATAGGAATAGAAGGACCTTTCCTAAAAATAATAAACAGTATATACCTAAAACCATCAACAAACATCATATGCAGTGGGGATAAATTAGAAGCCTTCCCAATAAGATCAGGAGTAAAACAAGGATGCCCATTATCACCTCTATTATTCAACATAGTACTAGAAACACTAGCAGTTGCAATTAGAGAAGAAAAAGAAATTGAAGGTATCAAAATAGGCAAGGAGGAGACTAAGCTATAACTCTTTGCAGATGATATGATGGTCTACTTAAAAAATCCTAGAGAATCAACTAAGAAGCTTGTAGAAATAATCAACAACTTTAGCAAAGTTGCAGGATACAAAATAAATGCACATAAATCATTAGCTTTCTATACATTTCCAACACATTAGAGCAGCAAAAAGTAGAAAGAGAAACACCATTTAAAATCACCCTAGACAATATAAAATACTTAGGAATCTACCTACCAAAACAAACACAGCAATTATATGAAAACAACTACAAAACACTTTCCAAACAAATAAAACTGGATCTAAACAGTTGGAAAGCCATTGATTGCTCATGGGTAGGACGAGCTAACATAATAAAAATGACAATTCTACCCAAATTAATTTACCTATTTAGTGCCATATCTATCAAGCTACCAAAAAAACTTCTTTACTGAATTAGAAATCGATAACAAATTTCATTTGGAATAACAAAAGATCAAGAATATCAAGGGAAATAATGAAAAAAAAATGTGAAGGAAGGGGGCCTGGCAGTACCAGATATTAAACTATACTATAAAGCAGCAGTCATCAAAACAATATGGTACTGGCTAAGAGATAGAGAGGAGGATCAATGGAATAGACTTGGGATACATGACTTCAGCAAGACAGTGTATGATAAACCCAAAGAGCCCAACTTTTGGGACATGAATCCACTATTTGACAAAAACTGCTGGGAAATTTGGAAAACAATATGGGAGAGATTAGGTCTAGATCAACATCTCACATCCTACACCAAGATAAATTCAGAATGGGTGAACGACTTGAATATAAAGAGGGAAACTATAAACAAGTTAAGTGAACACAGAATAGTTTACTTGTCAGATCTCTGGGAAAGGAAAGACTTTAAAACCAAGCAAGAGTTAGAGAAAATCACAAAATGTAAATTAAATGGTTTTGATTATATTAAACTAAAAAGTTTTTGTACAAACAAAAACAATGTAGTCAAAATCAGAAGGGAAACAACAAATTGGGAAAAAAATCTTTATAACGAAAAACTCTGACAGGGGTCTAATCACTCAAATATACAAGGAGTTAAAGCAATTGTATAAAAAATCAAGCCATTCCTCAATTGATAAATGGGCAAGAGACATGAATAGGCAATTTTCAGGTAAAGAAATCAAAAGTGTCAATAAGCACATGAGAAAGTGTTCCAAATCTCTAATAATTAGAGAAATGCAAATCAAAACAACCCTGAGGTATCACCTCACACCTAGCAGATTGGCTAAAATGAAACAAGGGGAGAGTAATGAATGCTGGAGGGGATGTGGCAAAATTGGGACATTAATGCATTGCTGGTGGAGCTGTGAACTGATCCAGCCATTCTGGCTGGCAATTTGGAATCATGCTCAATGGGCTATAAAAGACTGCCTGCCCTTTGATCCAGCCATAGCATTGCTGGATTTGTACCCCAAAGAGATCATAGATAAACAGACTTGTATGAAAATATTTATAGCTGCGCTTTTTGTGGTGGCAACAAATTGGAAAAGGAGGGCATGTCCTTCAATTGGGGAATGGCTGAACAAACTGTGGTATATGCGGGTGATGGAATACTATTGTGCTAAAAGGAATAATAAACTGGAGGAGTTCCAGGCGAACTGGAGAGACCTCCGGGAACTGATGCAGAACGAAAGGAGCAGAGCCAGAAGAACATTGTACACAGAGACTGATATACTGTGGTAAAATCGAATGTAATGGACTTCTGTACCAGCAGCAATGCAATGACCCAGGACAGCTCTGAGGGATTTATGGTAAAGCCACTACCCACATTCAGAGGAGGGACTGCAGGAGAGGAAACATATAAGAAAAACAACTGCTTGAACGCATGGGTCAGGGTGGACATGATTGAGGGTGTGGACTCGAAACTACCACACCAATGCAACTACCAACAATTTGGAAATTGGTCTTGATCAAGGACACATGGCAAAACTAGTGGAAATGTGCATCGGCCATGGGTGCGGGGGGGGGGGGGCGAAGGGGAAAGGAGGAGCATGAATCATGTAACCATGTTAAAAATGAATATTAATAAATGTTTGAAAAAAAATAATACTCTGTCTTAATTCAATGCATTTTGTATTTTTTCCCTCTTCTTCTGGACTTCTCAAGCAGATTGTCTCATTTCTTCAGCTTCTGTTAGGGTTAAAATGGGTGGCCTCCAGAGGAACACAGGAGACAATGCAATCAAAGCTGGAGAAAGCTTTATTGCCAGTACGCACTGGGGAAACTCAGGAAAGAGAGTCCCGAAGCATGCATTCAGAAGAGGGAATATATGTTTCTAGGATATAGGTGCCTTTGTCTTAGGGTGAGCTAATAGTTAGACAGAGGGAGTAGGGGATGCTTTCAGGTGCCACAGGATATGATTCTTAATCTTCAAGGTTGTTCCCTTTCGGAGTTGTGTTCCTGGGCTGTCAGCCAGGATTTGTGTCCCTGGAACCTTGAGTCAGAGAGATAACTGGCCTGCTTGGGCATGACGTTATCCAAAACCCCCTGCTTAATTGCCAAGTTTAGCTTTTTGGCCATAATATTCTTATAAGCTATAATATTTCTATAATATTTCTATAAGCTTTTTGCTATAACACTTCCAAGACTTCCTTTAAGCTTCATTTTAATTTCCATCCTCTTCAAGAAGTCTTTCCCAATTTGCATTAATCTTAGTGTTTTCCAATTGAACTTACCTCCAATTTTTTATTGTATATTATATTTGTACACAATTGTTGCTTGTTTTCTCTCCCTGTTACATAGTGAGCTGCTTGAGGGCAAGAATTTTTTTAATCCTTCTTTGTATTCCCAATGCTTTGCAGAGTATTTGGAATATAGTAAGTATTTAAGAAATGATTTTTGACTTGACTTATAGCAATACAAACAGGTCTTTGTGACTGAAGTACCTGGATCAAAGCTCTCTTCATTTCTATTTATCCTCCATTCAGCCACCAAAGTGATTTTTTTAAAGAAAACATACAAATATATCACTCACTATTCAAATTCCAATGTCTTTCAATCATCTCCAAGATGAAATAAAAAATTCTCTGGTGTTCAAAGTATTGCCTAACTTAATCTTTTATTATTTATATATTTTCCCAGTTACATATAATAACAATTTTCAACAAACATTTTCAGAAATTAAAAGATCTAAATTTCCCTCTTCCTCTATTCCTCCCTCACCTGGAGATGGTTAACAATTTGGTAATTACGTAAAACACAATTCCATTTTGGTCATTGTTGTAAGAGAACACTCATATAAAACCAAAACCACAAAATAAAAACACAGATATAGGGGGCAGTGGAGTGAGAGTCAGGCCTAGAGACAGGAGGTCCTAGGTTCAAACCCAGCCTCAGCCACTTCCCAGCTGTGTGACCCTGGGCAAGTCACTTGACCCCCATTGCCCACCCTTACCAATCTTCCATCTATAAGATAATACACCGAAGTATAAGGGTTTAAAAAAACAAACAAACAAACAAACAAAACATAGATATACTGAAGTAAAAAAGTAGCTTGTTTTGATTTGCATTCCAACCCCACCATTTCTTTCTCTAGAGATAGATAGCATTTTCTGTTATAAATTTTTCAGAAATGTCCTGGATCATTTTATTGCTAAGAATAGCTGTCTCTCACAGTCAGTCATTATTTGATATTGCTGTTATGGTGTACAATGTTCACCTTTTCCTGCTTGTTTCACTTTGCTTCAATTTATGTGTCTTTTTAGGTATTTTTTTTCTGAATTCATCCTGCTCATCATTTATTATAGAACAATAGTTTTTTAATCATCATATACCACAATTTGTTCAGCCATTTCCCAAGTGATGGACATCCCTCAATTTCTAATTCTTTGAAACCACAAAAAGATCTGTTATTAATATTTTTATTAGTAAGTCATCCCCTGCCCCTTTTTTGCCTCTTTGGGATACAGTAGTTATTTTACAGTTATTACAGGTATGGAAATTGATAATTCTTTGGGCATAATTCTAAATTGACATCCAAAATGGTTGAATGAGTTCACAACTCCACCAACAAGGTATTAGTGTGTCAATTTTATCACATCATATTAAACATTTGTTATTTTTCTTTACTCTCATATTAGCCAATCTGATAGGTTTGAGATGGTACCTCAGTATTGTTTTAATTTGCATTTCTCTAATCAAGAATGATTTAGGACTTTTATATGGTTAATTATATCTTTGATTTTTTCATCTGAAAACCATTCATATCCTTGGACCATTTTCCAATTGGGTAGCAACTTTTGCCTTTATAAATTATATTCAAAGCTCTATATATTTTATAAATTACGCCTTTATCAGAGAAATTTGCTGTATTTTTTCCCAGTTTGCTGTTTATTGGCTCTATTCTTTTTGTTCATACAAAAAACTTTAAAAAGTTATTATAATCAAAATTATATAATACTTTAATCTTATCTTACCTTCCAGGCTTTATATGTAATTCTCTGAGACATATTCTTCAATCCAATGACATTGACCTTTGCTCTTCCACAAATAAGACACTCCATCTCTCAGCTTCAGGTATTTTCTGTGGTGGAGATTCTCTGGCTACTTTCAGAATCATCTTCCATCTCACCTTACCTATTATCACTTTGCTCATTTTTTAAAGTGCCTATCTTTGAATTCCCTTCTAATTCTCACATGTTATGATTCCTTATTTTAATATATTACTCATTAAATATAGATATTTTATGTTAATATTAAATATTATGTTTATATATACTTTAGATATATCTATCTATATGTATATACATAAGTTATGTATTCATATACAAATGTATTAATTTATAAACTCTAAAATTTCCTGAAGATGAAAAATTATTTAGGAGTTTAATCACTTTTATTTACAGTAATCCTTTTTTGGTTTCTGTTATGATTATTCACGAATCTGCTGGAAATATAATAGGTTCAACATGATATCTATAAATAGGAACTAAAATTTCTTTTTGTGTACAAACAAGACATTTGCTATGAAATGTTATCAGCTCATTAATATCTGATTCATTTTGTGTTAAGTGAGAGAATTAAAAATTTACCTAGGAAACTTTTAGCTTAAGATGTCCTAGAAGTAGTTGTTGATATGAAGCTGGAGAACTGGAGAAAGAACTGAATATATAATATAATTATATACACAGAAATAAAAGTTAAATCAATGGTAGCTGAAAAATTCCTGATAAAAGGAATTTACAGAAAGAAGAGATATAAATCTAAGACACTCCTTGAGGACAATAACACAGAAAGTCATGAATGAGCTTCATGCAAAAAAACTCCAAAACATAAAAATTTCCACATAGGCAGAAATGAAAACTATAGCAGGGGAAAGGGAATCAAGGATAAAAGTAGAATTCAAAAATATTGCAGAGCTCAGAAAGAAAAAGAGTATTAAAAGAAAAGGTAATCAGATTTGGCAAATAAGATATAGATCATGAGATGAAATTTTTAAAAAGGCATTATCATTTTATCTGAATAGCATAGTATTTTAATTAAAATATACTATCAAATAAAGAGATCATTGTGTGAAAATAAGATGCCAGAAGACCCTCTGGGTAAATGTCTGGCATTATTGTGACAGAGAAATCACAGGGCCAGAGGTTTGCAGGTTTTCTCCCAGTTTAGAAGCTTAGACTTTGTTTTGTAAAACACCCACACTTATATAGTTTAATGTTTCTTCCTATTCTTCCCCCTGTCAGAGGTCTCCAGTACTTACTTACTGTGTAGGATCTCAGTTGCTCCTTTTGGTGCCTTTTCTGCTGTTATCCGGAGCTGCAGTTTTCCTTGGCTTCTGGATGACCTTCTGTTTCCTTTGTGAGCCAGCTTGCCCAAAGTACATCTTTGGAGAAATCACACTCATGAATAATAAAGTAACTCACTTATGATTAATATAATAGTATGATTATAGTTAATACAGCATGCATTATTAATATAATATCCTTAAAACTAACATGATGGCATACATATGATTAATATGACAAAATGCATGATTATTCTAACAATACCCACGCTGTAAGTTATATCTCAGGTATTATCCTGGAACTACATTCTTCATCTGGTTACATATGCATACTTTTGCCTGGGAATAAATTCTTACTAAAAAAAATCACAGTTATATTTCTAAAAATCACATTCTATGTATTGATTATGCTGTTAATGATTGATTTTCTTGTTACAACTGTTATAACTAGTTGCAACTTGTTACAACTAGGAAAGAATAGTGTCTACTGAGCAAAGATGTTGGAATACAGACTGAAAGGGGATGAAAAGAGAGTGAAATGAAAAGTTGAATTTATACTAGTTTGATATATTATTTAATTCTATTAAAAATCAATTGAGGGGACAGCTGGGTAGCTCAGTGGCTTGAGAGCCAGGCCTAGAGATGGGAGGTCCTAGGTTCAAATCTGGCCTCAGAAACTTCCCAGCTGTGTGACCCTGGGCAAGTCACTTGACCCCCATTGCCTAGCCCTTACCACTCTTCTGCCTTGGAGTCAATGACGGAAGGTAAGGATTTAAACGAAAAAAAAATCAATTGATAAATTGCATAGAAAAATGAAATTAAAAATAGTATATGCTTCATTATTAGCCTGTGCTATGGGGAGTAATTAGGACAACGAAAGAGAACTTCTAAAATATCTACCTTTCTCTAACTTTTATCATTAGGTTTTAGTATGTTATAAAGGAAAAAATAGTAGCTCTGAAGAACGCATTCAAAACTCTTCAAGACCTGCATCCCTCACATTACTTCCTGTGATACTAGTCCCCTTATTCCTTTTATAAAACATTCCATGTAGTGACTTCAAGAATTATCACTGGCTATTTCCATGTATGGAATTCTCTTCCTCTTCTCCACCTCTTGGCTTCCTTGAATTCCTTTTGAGTCCCATCACATATCCAACCTTAAAGAAAAAAAAAATTCGTGATTTCTCCTTAATACTTATCTCTTACCTCAAATAATATCTCCAATTAATTTTAAATTTATCTTTTATATATATATGTACATATATATATACATTTATATTTTTCATGTTGTGTAAACCAATAGAATTGTGTAAACCAAAAGAAATCTTTGAGAGTTGCAACTGTCTTATACCATTCTTTGTCTTTTGAGCACTTAGTACAGTTCCTGGAATAGTAAGTACTTAATAAATGCTTATTTACTGCCTGACTGAAGTCGGAGACTTTAGGTAAAAATTTCAACTTGGATAGCTATTACTTACCTTTGGCAAATCAATTTACCAAGCTATACTTTCCTTATGTTCTAACTTAGAAATTTGCACTATTTTAGATATAAAGCCTTTTCTACTTCTATAGCTATGATCTAATTAGATCAGTTCTCAAGTTCAGTATTACAAGTCACTTTACATATTCACATACATCTTATGGTTAGGAATTCCATTTATTCAAATTTTTGCATCCTTTTCCTTCTTTAAGTAAAAAAAAATTACGAAAATATATTGAAATTTGAGCTTATTTGTAAGGAGTTGGTCTCAATATGAGTGGATATATAATGATTACATTTTCCAAATTCTCCTATATGTAGACTATGGATCAGTAGGTCTTATAAACTATCCTATCCCTTGTTTCTATGATAATCCTAATATTATTTGTCTTGATCTTTGGCCATATAAATTCTTTTTGTTACCCTCTGACTTAACATAAGGACTCCTGGGATTTACCATCTACCCTTCAGCTGAACTTTCAGTTTTCTTCTCTAATTAGAGTTTGACTTCCATGAGACCAGGAATTGTCTTTTCTATTTACATAAACAGAAACTTTCATATTTTACAACCCTAACACAATGTTTGGCATAGTATATGCTTAGTGGGTGTTTTTCATTCATTCATCCATCCATCCATCCATCCATCCATCCATCCATCCATCCATCCATCTATCCATCCATTCATTCATTCATATAAGTGAGAAAATCCCTTAAAATATACTGGGGCTCTCTCTGCCATTAGATGATTTCTGAAGGAAGGGTTACTTTTATAAAGGAATGAGTCTGATAAAGGAAAGGATTCATTGTTACCTTAGCATCTGAGGACACATTCATGATCATCATCTTTGGTAGCAGAACCAGATAAATAATATTAATGGAAAAAAAGGACTCACTGTGGAGAGTGATCAGATTTCTATAAAGGGATTGCCACAAATGCATTATCAGTTCTTTATGACATTTCAATTTGGGATTATCCTTTTTTTAATTATAAAACTAAAGGTGAGTCAACAAGAGATACTGAATTACCATTACTATCTAATTTATTTAAATTTGAAAACTGAAATGGATGTTAAGACCCAAAATATGATTTAAAAATAACAGCATTGGAGAGAATTAATCCTGCTCATCTCCCATCTTCTGGGGAACTCTCAGAGTTTATTCAGCATGAAAGGCTAGATGCTTCTTGTGAGTATTATTTTAATTATAATATTTAGGTTTTGTCCCAACAGACTATCTGCTTTAATTCCACTTCAAAAGGAGAAGAATTCATTATTTAAGGAGACAGCTTAAGGAGAAAGGATGAGTAAGAAGAGTATTCTCTGATATATATTGTCATTTTGTCTAGGGATACTTAATACTTCAAAAGAAGAAAAGCTAAAAAGCTAATCATAATTGTTTGATTGTAGCTTTCTTTAATTTCCCCATTACTGCCAAAGAGACCTCTATTATTGCAAAAGGACCCTTCCTCTGAGAAACATTATTTCTTCTAATAGCCACTTAACAAACCTGGTTTTCACATGAGCCTGGCTGTGGTTAATGGATTAATATTTTACTATATTCATATCTCTTAGAAAACTGATTATATGATTGTCTCTTACATGTTAAAATGTTATTAATAAAGTATTGTAATACTTTATGACCTTTTAAAAAAAACTTTAAGATTTGAATTCCTGTGATTTTTATGTAAGGGTATAGAAAGCACACAATGATTTATTTTGAATACATATTATCAAGAATCTATAACTGAATAAATTAATGTAAGAGAACACACATTTTCTTTAGATTCTTCACTTTGAAATTATCTATGGATCATAGATGGTAAATATAGCAACCAATATTTATTGAAATTCATTCATATGATTGAACTGTTCCTAATAGCATTAGGACATTGGACATAAAATGAACCCATTCTTCCTAGTAATCACCATAATCAGTAAAAGACTTGTGAAATGAGCACATAGCTACATAATGCTTTCTGATCCAATATGTGTAAACATAAATATAATGATACATTTAAAATACAAGTGAATTTCAGGTGGGAGGAAATAGAAGTTTAAGGAGTAAGGGAATTTTTCACATAAAATATGACATTTGAAGTCAATTTTAAGGAAAATGGAAATTCTAAAAAGATAGTTCTGAATAGTTAGTATGAAAATTCAAATAGAAGTATGATGCAATATTATTACTGAGGAACACAAAAAGTCACTTTGTGTGGATCATAAAATCTGTGAAGAAAAAATCATGTCTAATAAGGGAGAGTCATTTGTGATAAATTTATAAAGGATTTAAATGTTAAAAAAGGGTTTTATTTAATTTAATTCTAGAAGCAATAGGGAACTATACCATTTTTTATGTGGAAGGATATGATCAGACCTACAAATTAGTGCTAGCAATTTCTCAGTTGTGTGAAAGATGAATTAGGAAGGTGATAGCATACTATATACAAAAGTAAAGTCAAAATGGATACATAATCTAGCAATAAAGAGTGAAATCATGAAACAAATTAGAGAAACAGAATAAAGTGTCTGTCAGATCTATGTAGAAAAGAAGAATTTATATCCAAACAAGACATAGAAAACACAATGAATTTTCAAATAGATTAATATGACAACATTCAGTGGAAAAAAAAAACCAAAACTTCGCACAAACAAAACCAAAATAACTAAGATTAGGAGAAAATCAACAAACTGGAGAATGGGTTCATTTTATGTCCAATGTCCTAACGCTATTAGGAACAGTTCAATCATATGAATGAATTTCAATAATAAGCAAGTATCTCTGACAAAGGCCTCATTCATTAAATAAGTATATTTGCAAACATATAAATGTCTATATGTATAAAGATAGAAAAATATGTGTACCCATATATATACATATCAGAATATATATACACACATGTATGTATGCAAACATATTTTGTATATATAAAACTGAAGTCAAATTTATAAGAATACAAAGCATACCCCAATTGAGAAAGGGCCAAAAGATACGAACAAACAATTCTCAGAAGAAATTAAAACTATCTTTTGTCATAAGAAAAAAGTGACCAAAATTATTATTAATTAGAGAAAGGCAAAATAAAGCAATCAGAGGTACCAACTCACACCTTTTAGATGAGCTAATATGACAAAAAAGGGAAATGATAAATGTTGAAGGGGATATAGAAAAATGGGATATGAATATACTGTTGGTGGAGGTATGGACTTATATAATAATTATGGAGAGTAATTTGGAACCATAATATTGTGCTGAATCTTGACCTGAGAATACCATCACTACATCTGTAACCTAAAGACATAAAAGATAGGAGAAAAGGGCCTTCTTCTACATTGGTCAAATACCATTTGAATCAGCAATGCCACCTTTAGGTCTGTATCCCAAAGAGATCAAAGATACTGGAAAAGGACCAAATTGTACAGATATTCATAGCAGTACTTTTATTTATTTATTTACTTGTTTGTTTGTTTTAGCAAAGAATTGGAAACTGAAGAGATATACATTAACTGGGTAATGGTTAAACTAGTTGTGTTAAATGATTGTAAAGTAATACTATTGCACCATAAGACATGATAAGATGATCACACACATAGAAAAAAAAAATTGAAAGACATATCAAGTGATACGAAGTGAAACAAGCACAACCAGAAGAACATTGTACTCAGTAACAGTAATGAAGTATACTGATCAACTATGAATGACTTAATTCTTATCAGCAATGCAAGGATTCAGGACAACTCAAACTCATGACAAAAAAGGCTATCTATTGTTATAAAAGGAAGTGATAAATTCTGAATGCAGATTAAAGCATGTCATTCTTCACTTTATTTTTTCCATGAATGTTTCTCTAATATAAGGGATAAATGTCTTCTTTCATAACATGATGAAAATGGAGATATGTATTCTATAATAACAAAGAAATAATGTCTCACATTACTTGCTGTAGATACAGAAGATGTAGAAAGGGTGGGAGGGAAAGAAAGAACATGGACTACAAAATAATAATTTCCCCCATTCTTTTACTTCCTTGCTCCTTCTCCAAGTACATCTCTTTTTAACCACCATTTAATTTTATTATTTAAAATCATCATATCATAGTCAACTCACTCCTGTGAATTCTATCTATCTGTATGTCTTTTCTAACTGACCTAAAAATGATAAGGCTCTTAGGAGTTACAAGTATTATCTTTCCACATAGGAATATAAATAGTTTGACCTTAGCGAATCCATTATGATTTCTCTTTCATATTTACCTTTCTTGAGTCTTGTATTTGAAAGTCATATTTTTTTATTTGCCTCTGAGCTTTCCTCTAGGAATGCTTATAAGTCCTCTATTTTATTTAATATCCATTTCCTTTGAAGGATTATACTCAGCACTCTGGATAGGTTATTCTTGGTTTTAGCTCTAACTCCTTTGTTTCTGGAATATCATATTCCAAGGCCTATTATCATTTAATGAAGAAGCTGGTAGATATGTGCTATTCTGACCATGGCTCCACAATCTTTGAATTGTTTCTTTCCTGACTGCTTGTAATATTTTCTCCTTGATCTGAGAGCTCTTTTTGTGGTAGCAAAGAATTGGAAATTGAAGAGATGTCCATCATTTGGGGAATGGCAGAATAAATTGTGGCATATGCTGCTGATGTATGTTTTGTATGAATGTACTATTACAACAATGACCAATATGGAACCAAGACAATTCCAAAGGAATCATATTGAAAAATGCTATCCACCTCCAAAGAGAGAACTAATGAACTTTGAAAATAGATTGAAGTATACTTTTAACATTTTTCTTTCTTTTTCTCAGTTTTTTGGTTTGAGTTTTCTTTTGCACTAGGCTTTATATGGAAATGAGTTTTTCATGAAATCACACGTATAATGGATATCAAATTGCTTGCTTTTTCAAGGAAGGGGAAGATTCAGGAAGGTGAAAGAGAATTTGGAACTTAAAAAAAATTAATGATAGTTTAAAAATTACATATAATTGGGAAACATTTAACAAAAGAAACAAAAAAAATTAAAAGAAAAAACCAAATAGAACTTTTATCGCATAAAGTGAGAAACTAAATAATATAGTTATAAGTCAGAAGTAACTCCCAAGTTTTAGATTGTCTGGGTATTGTGCTTTATTATCATATTAAATACATTCAATTTTTCCCTTTAAGTTTTAAAAGCAAATAATTATCTCAATGTCTATGTATTAGAGATTGATAAAATAAACATGCAATTCGTCCACTTAGATCCGACTTGATTTATCTACAGAATTAGAGGCATTATGGTGAAATGGAAAAAAAATTAGGAAGAACACTGAATCTTTATTTAAAGGCTATAGATGAGTTTCAATTTTAGCTCTGCTGTGTGCTAGGTACACCACTCTTCAGTTAGACTTTTAAAATCTAAGACTGGGCAAGATGATCTCTATTGTTTTTCGTCCAATTTTAGATCCTATACATTTTTTTTGCATGACTTTACCATTTACATTGTTTCTGTAATAAGATGATATTCATATATATACATATATATGCATATATATTGTGCTTATAATTTGTTTCTACTCCCCTCTAAAGTAAATGATTTTTGATCTGTCTCACAAAAAGGAGTAACATCATTTTTCTTATCCTTATCCATAACCTTGATATTTGAAAGCAGTAAACAATAGCTAACATGTGCCAATAGCTTCTAGGAGGCTTTCGGACTCAGCAATTATCAAGACGGTTGTTGCTGCTGGGTTGTAAGATGCTTAACCCTCCATATGTGCACCATGATTCTACTTGGATTTTTATTACTGGGTCTTGTAATCCTTATATGCTAAACTTTTATACATATATATTCTTGTGTAATGTTAGCATGGTTCAGAGCTACTTGTAATAGGAGATAATCTTGTAGAAATAAGCTATAAGTTATTTTTTGGATACATTCTCAGAGTTTTGAATAGGGGTAAAATGAATAAAATTTGTGTTACATTTATTTAATGATGTGTGTAAAATACAGATTAAAATGCAATTAGAAATGTATGTAACTTAGATAATGTTAATTTTTAGTTTTCTTAGTCAATGTGCAGGTGTTTCTTTTTGAGACTACTGGGTTATAGGATCTCACAGGTTTAGAAAGGATATTGGAGGTCATCTAGTACTAATACATAAGAGAAAGTGAGGCCCATGGAGGTTGAATGACTTGTTCATGATCAAAACAAGTATTAAGTGATTTAAGTCAGGGTTCAAGTTCAAAGTTTTTAATTCAAGTCCAATGTCCTTTCTACTGAAAAATGCAGGGTTTCAAAATCACAGTCAACCAAACCTAGAAAGTCAGGAGTATAGGCAGGAAACATTAGCCAAATCCAATAGCAAAAAAATTCAAATTGAAACTCTAAATAGGAGATAAAAAATGTATCCAGTCCAGATGAAGGTGTGAATTGAGTATTAGAACAATGAACTGAAAGGAGAGAAGTATTAATAGAAAAAGAACAAGAACATGTGAGGGAATCTATGTTACAGTAAAAGAGTGTCAGAATCAGGAGACATGGTATTAAAACCTGGCTTTGTCATTCAACCTCAATAGGACCCAATTTCTTCACCTGTAAAATGAAGTTGGACTAGCTATCCTCTAAATTTCCTTGATACTTTTATTATATGATAATGATTTAGAACTGACATGATCTCAAAGAAGGCTTTAGTCTTTGAGTAACAATTTTTATAGGCGTGCATTATTGGTTACTCCTCCTCTACCCTCAACTTGGTCTATGCAACAGTGAACTGGAAATGTCTTTATCAAGAAGGAGTAAAATAATTTACACAACTGAGCAAAACTTCAGAAGTAAAACCTATAAAAATAACTTTAAAGCCTCTAGATCTTCATCTTTGGTAACAAAGCCCCCAAAAACATTAATTTCAAAGTTATATATATGTTTCCAGCCATCAATTTGTAGTCCTTCACATTCTGAATCCTTTTCTACAACACATTATTATAACGTTTTCCTGGAATAGAATGTCTCTTTATTATTAGCTCTTCTAATCCTTTTATTTCCTTAAAGGTCAATTCAAGCTTTGCCTTCTAGTTAAGGAATCTGTGGTTGACCTCATCTCAGCTATTAGAATGTCACAATAACCTTGTCTTTACTTGCTACATATTTATTTTGATTATTTACTTATGTGATAGTTATTTAAAAGGATATTATACTTTAATATGTATAGTGACCCTCCCTTGCCATTGAACAATTGAATGAAAGCTCCTTGAGGCCAGAATCTGTTTCATTTTATTGTTGCTGTTATTTGCTTATTTGTATCTCTAATACCCAGCATAATATTGGCTTCTTGAGGGATGGATAGGTTGAAAAACCAGGGAACAGGGATAGAGAATACATAACTGTAACATTAATTTGTTGAAATTGTTTTAGTATGTAATAATGATAAAAATCAAATTATATATAATAAAATTGTATATGCATAATAAAATTACATATTTAATATTATAAATATATATACTTTGTAGCTAGAAATATAGTCCTCAAGTAGCCATCTTAATTTTTTCCCTAACTTTATTATAGCCCATTTATTTTTGGGGAGGTGGTTTAGGAAATAGATTATTCAAAAAGTCTTAGTGTGACTTTTATGTTTGATCTTTGCCATTGGTATACTTAGGATATAAAGATGAGTTTTATATTGTTAAAATGGATTCTAAGCTGAGGGGTTATCATATATATATATATATATATATATATATAATAGAAGAACAATCTTGAGTGAGACATTCAATGATTTTTTTCCACAGTTAAAGATTTAACTCTGAAAAATAATCAATATGCAGAGCCTTAGGATGATAATTTAAATGTTTAAAACCTGCATGTGGTAATTGACAACTTTTAGACCATTTAGAATTGTGCCAATGTCTCCTACAGCTAGATCTGTTTTCCCAAATAATGATTTCTTTTCAACAGCATGTATTGTGAAATTTATAAATGTAAGTTATTTAAAATTTTAGCAAAATATAGTTAGTTAAATAGTTAAAGCATTGCTAACTAAAATATTTAAATTATATCCAAAATATGTATCTGTGTATTATATATACATATATATATATGTATATATATGAATACATATATGTCTTTAAATATGGTCACTAAGGGTGCCCAAACGATCAGAAGCATTCTGCCAAAACTTAGGATAAATAACACAAGAAAGAAGTGTAGGGAGAGGGGCAATCATTCAAGAGAAAAAATTGGTTGGTGGTGGGGACATCCAAGGGAATATTTGCTATGCATGCAGCAACTGACAAGTTATAGGAACAAGAAGACATACTCTGTTCAAGGACAGGTACAAATGGATCTTAATATATATTATATATTATATTGTGTGTGTGTGCACATGCATATATACAATGTACACAAAGGTAGATCAACATAAGTCACCAGGTTTGGAAGTCATTAAGGCCTGAGATTGAATTTCAAATCAAATATTTCATTAACAGTGTGACCAAGGTGACTAATTAGTCTCAGTTTATCTATAAAAAGGTAATAAAAAATAAAATCTAACTTATAGGCATGGGAAAGAATATAAAAGGAGCTCTTTCACAATTTAAAATATATTTCTTCATCTCTTCTCCTGTCCTTGAGCATATAATGGTAACTTCTCATTCAAAAAACAAACCCTTTGCTCCTTCCCCTCCTGTGTTACTTATTTATCCTAAGTTCTCTGAAAGTGTTTGTGATTGGCTATTTTTCATTCTGTACCTTAGGAAGTTGCAACTACTATCACCTTGTTATGTTAATACATTTTTTTCAGTTGGTCTCCTATTTTACCCTAGAGTTATCAAATCTCACTAATGGGAATGACTTTTTCCAAAGGTCCCATTCCTTTCAGTTGAAAAATCTCATCACAGTGTTTTAAGAATCAGGTAAGACTATGTTTCTAATTGCTTTGAAAATCTTAAAATGCTATGTAAGTATAAACTAATTGCTTTTTTCATTTTTTCATTACAGTAATTTATTTTAAAAAGCACTTTCATGAATTCTATTGGCAAAATGTAACCAGGAATTTGTATCTATCCCTGGACAAGTACCACAAACTACATGCTCTCTGAAAGCCTCAGAATGCACATTTTTATATTAGGTATGGTGGGAAGAGATGGGAAGAAGGAAGGAATTTTGTTCACTGGGGAGGAAGCAGACCATGTAGAAAGGTTGACATTGCATCAAAGTTCCTTATGTGGGAATAGGGAAAAGGGATATCCCACCCCAGCTCATATCTCTCAGTTTCTTCATATTAATTATGGTTTTATAAAAAGAAGATGCAGTTAGTTCCCAATTTTAAGCAATTCACATTGTTTATAAAAATTGATAATTTATTTCTGAAGCAAGTATCTGGGCATTCTCTCTTCTTTCAAATTCCCAGGGACTTTAGAGTGTGTATACAAACTAAACCAATAAACATCAAATAAATTATTTATGTTAATAAATAATGCATGCATATGTATTTGGACATCCAATGAAAAATTATACATTTGAACAATTGCAATGCACTAGTAATTATGCCTTTTTTAAAAAAATACTCAGCCAAATTAATAAGGTTAGTAATAGTGTTCTTTCCTACTTAATCAATTCCTCCTCCATTAGTTCAGTTAATAACTAAGGCACCTTAAAGATAGATTTATTATTTCAAAAGTTTCCCATGTTTAAAGTCACATAGGGACAATTCTTCCCAGGTCACAAGAGGTATGTGTTATATTTTCAGTTATGGAAAGAACCAGGAAGGAATTTTCTAAGGCAAAATATATCAAAGAAAAAGGAGAGCATGCTCTTCCTTTTTTAACTGAGTCAAAAGACAAACCAATAATTTAAAGTGGCAGAAATTGAAACCAGTATAGTTACTTTGTTGTATGACATGCCTTCCAGGAAGCTGAAGGTAATTTAAAGATATAGGGACTCATTCTAATATTCTTAATTTTCAATTAATTGATTTTTTACATTAAAGTCTCCAAATAACCCCTTTATCTTTTCCTTCCCTTCCCGGTGTTAGAAAAGACATCATTTGACAAAAAAGATATATGTATATATAAAGTATGTCTTTTTTATTTTATTTATCAGTTCTTTCTCCAAAAGTGGATGTACACAAGTCACTTTCCAAATAAGAGGTCATTTTGCTGCATATGATGTTCTCTTTGTTCTCTTCCTTTCAATATTCATAATTTCATGAATGTCTTTCCATTTTTTTAAATTAACTTTCTTGTAATCTCTTACAGTACAGACGTATTCCAACACAACCATAAGGCAACAATTTTATTAGTCATTCCCCAGTTGATTGGCATCCCTTCACTTTCAATTCTTTTCCAGCAAAAACAGGTAATTTAAAAATATGAGAACATATTGGTTCTTTTTCCTTTTTCCATAATTGCCTTTTGAAATAATCCTAATAGTGGTATTGTCAGCTCAAAAGGTTTACACAGTTTTGTAACTCTTAAATCATAGACTCAATTTGTTCTTCAATTTGGTCGAATCAGTTCAGAGGTCCAACTAACAGTTTATTGGTGCTCCTATTTTTCCACATCCTTTCCAATTCTTTCCATTTTGCCCTTTTATCATTTTAGCCAAACAGATAGATGAAAGATGACATCTCATAGTAGTTTTGATTCATATTTCCTAACCAATAATGACTTAATTTTTTCACATACTCATTAATATATTTGATTTCTTTATCCAAAAATTGCCTGTTCATATCTTTTGAACATTTAATAACTGGGAAATGGCTGATATGCCTATCATTTTGAAATAATTATCAATATATTTTAGATATGAGACCTTTAAAATAGAAAATATCTATAATTTTCCTCCTAATTTACTATATTGCTTCTAATCTTGGCTACATTGGGCTTTTACACAAAAATTTAATTTAATATATTAAAAATTATTCATTTTATGCCATTCTGGGTAGAAATCTGGATCCATACTCAAAGGGCCATCGAACTGTGATTACCTTTTGACCAGTGATACCACTGTTAACTTTGTATCCCACAGAAAATTAAAGTTTAAAGAAAAAGAATATATGTAACAGAAGGATTTTCCATCAATTGGGGAATGGCTGAACAAGTTGGGCTGTATGATTGTAATGGAAGAAATGACCAACAAGATAATATCAAAAAATCTAGTAAAGATTTATATGAAATAATGCAAACAGAGTGAACAGGACAAGGAGGTCATTACACACATTAAAATGTACATATATATTACAATAATATGTATTTTATGTATATATGTGACAAAAATATTGTTTGATGATCAACTGTGAATGACTTAATTATTATCAAAAAAGTCAGAGATCCAGGACAATATCAAAAGACACAGATAGAATCCAAATGCAAAATGAGACATAACATTATTTTATTGCTTTGATGATTTTTTCTATAGTAAAAGCAATAACTGTCTTCTTTCACAATAAGATGAACATGGAAATATATTATTTAATAACATATGTACAACCTACATCATATTAACTGACTTCTTAAGCATTGGGAGGGGTGGGAGTGAAAGAGAAAATATGAATTGCAAAATATCAGAAAAATAATATTGTAAATTGCATTACATGTAATCTGGAAGAAATACAATTTTATTATAATGAAATATTTTTTTCAATTATATGTATAACATCCATGATCTTAAGTGGGGTTAAAGCTGCCTCACTGAATTCCACAGTGCCCCCCAGAACTACAGAAGAGGAGGCAATTGGGGCAGTTAAGAATCTGGGTATAAAAAGCCAAGACACCCAACTTGCCAGGACACTTTGGACACTGCTTTGGGGGTTCAAGGGTGGTTGGGAAGAAGTGTAGCATTGCTTTTTGTTAGCTCATCTCCATAGTGACTATACCAGGCTGAGAGCACTGGAAAATACTACTTCACTAACAAGATTCAATTAATCTTCAATCAAAGTTACCTTCACCATCTTAAATTTAGTAACATTAGATTAGGAGAAAGGTTAGTTAGTGAGTGAGATAAAGTCAAGTTATTCAAAACACTTTCCCCTCAGGGGAAAGTGAAGTCAACAAGTTTATTGGAGATTTTAGATAGTTTACCTTCTCCTCATTCCTAAATCCACTTCCCCTTTCCCTGTTTTCCTGAAGTTAATAAATCCCTTTCCTAGTTGAATTTGTGAGCCTTTGTGAGATTATACCAAACTATACTTACCACCAATGTACATTACCTAGGCAAGAACTTCATCTAAGCAAGCACTGGATCAGCTGTTGTCTAGAGAGCAGTTCTGCTGATTGAGAAGACAACTTGAAACTTTTATCTATCTCAGGGTTTTGGAAATAATCCTTAAACTGTGGAAGTTGCTAATCTCTGTGGGATCAATTCCTATCTATCAACCAATTTAGCCCTGCATTAGCCAAGCCTGTTCAGTCTCCATTACTTGACCTAAAGGGGATTCAGTTAACTATTATTTTCCCCTGCTCTAACTGTTTCAGGAGGGGTAAGGGGAAGAATTCTATTCATTCCTACCCCTCCCCCGGTAGGATGGCAGCATCTTGCTTGCTCTGACTCCATTAGCAACCATTGCAAATCTGACCCAATTCAACAGTTTGGTCATTCAGCCTAGGATTTTTGAAAAAGAAGAAACGAGTTACATCATGGCTAATTCCCTAAATAGGATGCGAATTACAGTAGGAAGTAGTTCATTATTGCTTTATAGTCTTTGGAAAGGATTTTATAATTTATGGGTGATTACCCCATTCCTTTATGGAACTGTTTAGGGTATATGATATATACAAATGGCTGACTATAACCATTGGGCAAGCCTTAGCTTATGTACAAACTGGGATGGCAATAATAGTGTCAATGTTTCAAGTTTATTGGCTTCTGGGAAATTTCCTTAGACATGAAGATACCAACCTAGTTCTAGAGACACTGAAACAACAAATGAAGCTACTTATTGAAATTAAGAGGCAAATAAGGGAAGGCAAAGAACTTTTTGCTAAGACCTTTTAGGTATATATATATATATATATATATATATATATATAATATATATACACTTTGACTTTACCTTGGTGTATGGTGTGAGGAATTGTTCTGTACCTATTTTCTTCCATAATATTTTTGAGTTTTCTCAGTAATTTTTGTCAAATAGTGAGTTCTTTCTCCAAAAGCTTATACCTTTGGGTTCATTGAACACTAGGTTACTATGAACATTAACTAGTGTGTACTGATTACCTTACCTACTCAATTGATCCACAGGTCTTTTTCTTAGCTGGTACTAGATTGTTTTGATGACTACCATTTTATAGCATTATATTATTTTTATTATTATTATTATGTTACATAATAATAATATAATACATTGCATTATGTTATTATTTTTCTAGTCCTTTGAAATATCTTTGGGTAGTTTGATTGGTGTTATGCTTATTAGCATACCTAAATTAATTTAGGTAGGATCATAACTTTTATTATATTGGCTTGATTTAGTGTTTTTCCAATTGTTTGAGCCTGACTTTATTTATGTGAAAAAATGTTTTATTATTTGTGTTCACATATTTGCTGAGTTTTTCTCTTAGGTTTTTTATATTATTTATATTTAATTGAAATGTAATTTCCTTTTCTATCTCTTGCTATTGAAATTTGTGGAAAATAAATGCTAATGATTTGAGGATGTTTATTTATTTTGTGTCCTGTAACTTTGCTATTGTCATTTATTTTCTGTTTTGGGGGTTGATTCTCTGGGTTTCTCTAATTATACATGATCATATCATTTTGAAAGAGTTGTTTTTTTATTTCCTCATTGTCTATTCTGTTTCCTTAATTTTTCTGCACTTATTGCTATAGATAGAGTTTCTAGTATTATATCAAATAATGGTGATGATAATAGGCATCTTTACTTCATCTTTGATCTTATTGAGAAATATTCTACTTTTTTCCCATTTCAGACCATCCTTGCTGGTACTTTTAGAAAGATATTGTTTATTATTTTAATGAAAACTCCATTTATTCTATTGTTTAACATTGTTGTTTGTTTCTCTTGAGGAATGGATATTGTATTTTGTCAAAAACTTTTTCTGAATCTCTTGATTTAATCATATGCTTTCTGTTGGTTTTATTATTTATATTGCCACTTTTTTCCAGCTCTGCTTCATTCACTTATTTATTTACTGGTATCTCAAATGCTTGGAAGTCCTCTATTTCACTAAATGCCACTTTTTATATCATGAGGCTTATGCTCAGTTTCCTGAGTAGGTGATTTTTTGTTGTAGACCTATATACTTTGCATTGTAGAATATCATATTTAATTTGATCCTTAAATGTAGAGACTACCAAGACTTGTGCAATCCTGATTATTGCTCCAGAATATTTGAATATTTTTAACCTGGTAGAATGAAATAATTTTTCCTTGGTCTGGATGTTTCAAAAATTGGCTATAAAAGTCTTGGGATATTTTATTTAAAGTCTATTTCTGGAGGTAATTGTTGGATTCATTTCATTTCTATTTTCCCCTCTTATTCAGGATACCAGAGGAGTTGTTTTTTTCCTGATGACTTCTTGAAATATGATGCCCAGATACTTTATTTGATCATAGGTTTCAGATACTCTAATGATTCTTTAATTATCTCTGCTGGAACTATTTTCCATCTCAGTTGTTTTCCTATGAGGTTATATCAGATTTTCTTCTATTTTCTTCTTTCTTTTCTTTCAGTTTCCTAATGTCTTATGGAGTTATTGACTTCCATTTATTCAGTTCTCATATTTAATATATTTTTTCTTCTTTGAGCTTTTGTGTTTCCATTTCTATTTGGCCCATTATAGTTTGGGGGGCATTGTTTTCTTCAGTAATTTTTTGGTCTCCATTTCCTCTTGCCATGTTTTAGTTTCCATGTAGGTGACTTTTTTTAAATATTTGAATATTAAAATTTCTTTTAAAGTT
>NC_058132.1:550215302-550267258 GCF_016433145.1 Gracilinanus agilis | reverse complement strand
CTCAGACACTTCTTAGCTGTGTGACCCTGGGTAAGTCACTTATTGTCTACTGCATAGTACTTACCACTCTTCTGCCTTGAAACCAATACATAATATTGATTCTAAGGTAAGAATTATATATATATATATATATATATATATATATATATATATATACATACACACACACCACCTTGTACTTTATCTCCAATGAAGATTGTCAACCAAGGAACAAAATGCTGAAAATTCCCTTTGTATCTTTAGCAAAATTAAAACAAAAACAAAAACAAAACAAAACAAAGGTGATTCTTCTGTTAACACTTTATAAAACAGTATTAAATTCAATATTGATTGACAATGGTGTCAAAGTAAGAATAAAACAACAAATATTTATCATTTTTATTCCACTAGAGCCATTGAATAACTTCAAGGGGAAATGTCCACTTTACAGTTCTTAATTTATGTATATTTTGATGCACTACTAATGTTTCAAATCCACCATTTGCTAAAGATATTAGAGATCTTCATTAACAATTCCATTCATAAGAAAAAAAAAGCTATAGGTAGGGCAATGAATGTTTAGTGGTTACCAGTTCTAGGATATGGTTCACGTTTCATTTTTGTCAATTTGCTGTTATTTTGCTGGCTTATCTTTGGAATTAAATAAAGGTATGCTGAAGCCAGCTTGAACTGATTAGTGAAATCTGGCAGTTGAGGAAAACTAATTTTTAAGGCTGTATTATTTAGTTATCACTTTCAGCTTGTAATATTCCTTTCTCTGTCAAAAGGCTCTTTCTTAAAGTAGCTTTAAAAAAACCTCTTTCTTGGCCAATTCTAGACTGTCATCAAATTCCTGTTCTTAAAGCATCTGCTCTTTAATTAGTTTGGCCCAGGCCTCATCCAGGAATCTGAATTCTGTTAATAAACATGGCCCAGCTTGAGTTATATATCTCCTCAGCTTCTGTGATTGCTCCCCTCATTAAAGTCTCAGGTAACATAGTTCATGAAGACAAACTTTAAGCATAGTGAAATTGTTTATTTTGCCTAGATTGCTGGAAGCTGTTGAAATGTCCTGATCTAATAAAATTTTCTGCCTCACTTTTCCTGCTCAATAATGTGGTGATTGAGAGTGGCTGAGAGGTCTTAGCCTACATTCTTGTATAGTGTCCATCAAACAGTTGCCTTTTTTTGGTCAAAGGAGGGCCCAATAATGTTTTTCAAGGAAGACAGGAAAGCATTTAAGATTAAGGAAATGCATCTTTGTCTTCAGTCATCTAGAGAGCTCACTAACCATTAATTTATTGATTATTGCTAGTCAGTTAATAAATACTTTTCATCCCCAGAATTTTGACTCTTGGAATTTTATTCAATAGACTTTTATATTCAATGGGAGAATTAAGAATTATCCCCTAGGAAATATACAAATCATGCAAATTAGTGCTTGATTTTTGGTGCTGTCAATATTTTAAAAAGGGATGGACTAAATGTTAGTAATGTAGAATAAACTTTAAAAATGTAGTATGTATATATGTATACATTGTTTTTCTAGGTAGGTGATTGTTAAATATTTTCCAAAATAGCTCTAGAATTAGGAGACTGATCAACTCAATAATTAAGAAATGAATTATACAAAACTTCTTTTTAATGCTTATATTTTTGCCATTTCATTATTTATTAACACTTTCATGGGTAAGAGAAAAAAAAGGTGAAAGGAATCCCATATTTAACAGCTTAGATTAAAATGAAGATTATATATTTCCTAAAGATGTTCATAACCCCTGGTTTGTCATTTCTTAACAGTAATGGGCACAGGCAGCAATGTGTAGTAGATTAAGGCCTGATCTTTGAATTGTAAAAATAAATCCTAACCATAGAGATTAAATATTTGTGTTTCTTTTCTTCAGGCCATATATCGAGGCTTTTTTATCTAAGCTTTATACATTTAAGTGTACTCACATAAATGGAGTCTTTTCAGTAGAAATCAGAGATTGTTTGCATAGTGACATATATCGTTTTTTCTTTTCCCATTTGCCCTTATAATTTGCCCTTATATAATTATATAATTAATAATTATTAATAAATACATTTCTATAATTATAAGATTATATAATTAATTATGTTATTACTATATTATTAATATATAATTACATAAGTATATATTAATAATTATTAATAAATACATTTCTATAAGTGTCAATAAAATATATTTATGTCCAACTGAATGAACAGTATATGATTGAATGTGAACTTTATTAAATGTTTCTTGTTCATTTTTAAATTAGCAATCCTGGAACTATATTTCTGTGATATTTTACCAATATTCTCTTATAATATCCATGGTAAGTTCTAGAAAGAAAACTACTTAGCTGCAGAAAATAAAATACAAGTTGTGCTAAGTCAATTGTTTCAACTTTGCATTTTCCAAAGTATTTGTTTTATGAATAATATTTGAGCACTATGAAAAAAGGGGGCATAATTAAAATAGAATTGAGCGTAGTAGCCCACATAGAAAAAGACAATTCTATCTGAGCCCTGCCGAGTATCAGTAAATTCTGAGGAAGACTGAATCAGCAGGGGAAGATGACTTTCAGACCTCCTAGTCCACAGCTGAAAATAACATCTTGTAAGAACTAAAACTTATAGAAACCCAGAACTGAGGATAGCAGTAAATAAAAACCCAAGTTTAATAGAGTGTACCCTCTACCCTGAGAACAGAACACTTTTAAGATTTAAATGAAAGTAAAAAAAATAGATAGGAAATTGAGAAAACATAAAAACAAAAACAAAACCTAAGTAAAGAAAAGTATTATGAAAGTAAAGAGGAAGGTACAAACTCAGACAGACATCGAAAATAGATCCAGGAGAAACAATATAAGAATTATTGGACTACCTAAAAGTCATGAGCAAAGAAAAATCCTGTACATCATTCTACAGGAAATTATCCAAAAAACTACCCTGACATTCTTGAACAAGAGGGTAAAGTAGATATTGAAAGAATCCACAGATTACCTCTGGCATTAAACCCCCAATTGACAATGCCCAGGAATGTTATAGCTAAGTTCAAGAACTTCCAAAGCAAGGAAAAGATACTACAAACTGCTAAAAAGAAACCATTCAGATCCCCAATTTAAAAAAATAGTCAAAGGATATGAACAGACAGTTCTCAGAGAAAGAAATTAAAATGATCTATAGTCATAAAAATGCTCCAAATCAATATTGATTAGATAAATGAAAATTAAAAGAACACTGACATTTTACCTACCAGATCAGATAGCATAACCAAAAAGGAAAATTATACATCTTTGAAGAGATGTAGGAAAATTGGGACACTAATACATTGTTGGTGGACTGATATAACTATTCTAGTGAGAAATATGGAACCATGTGAAAGGGCCATAAAACTGTGCAGTAATACCAGTACTGAGTCTGTAACACAAATAGATCATCAATAAGGGAAAAGGATTTACCCATAACAAAATATCTTTGCTATTACAAAATGATCTCCTAAAGAATTAGAAAATGAGTTGCCCATCACTTGGGGAATGGCTGACCAAGTTGTGGTATATGGTTTTAATGGAATACTAATATGCCCTAGGGAATAATGAATAGGGTGAGATATATTAACATATGCAAAGTAAAGTGAGCAGAACCAGAGGAACAATATATAGTAATAGGAATACTATACAATGATCAGTTGTGAAAGCCTATGATATTATCAGCAAAGGAAGTTTCCAAATTAACACAATATTCTCAAGATGAAAAATGCTCTCCATAGCCAAAGAGTAAACTGTTGGAGTCTGAGTGAAGATGAGAGGATGCCATATTCCCCTTTATTTCCTACATGATTTTTTCTTATTGTACCCTGATGTATATCTTCTATCATTATATGATCTATATGGAAATATATATTGCAATGAAAGTACTGGGAAAACCTGCATTAGACTATTTGCCACCTTCTGTTTTCCAAGAGTTTTTTGGTGAATATTGAATTCTTATCTCAATAGCTGGGATCTTTGGGTTCATCAAACACCAAGTTACTGTGCTTAGTTGTTTCTTCACATTGTATACCTCATCTATTTTTATTAATCAAACTCTATTTTTTATTCAATACCAAGAAGTTTTGATGATTTAAACTTTTTTAAATAGTTGCATATACCTAAAGTTGAGACCTATACATTGTGTAGATAGAATTCACTTCTCAAGGCTCGTCTTACCCAGGATCCCATGTGCGTGCTTACGCTGTGTGAACGTTGCGTGAATAGATGGACATGAACTACATGTTTGGCTTCTCCCACCAAGTTCAGAGAGAAAGACAGAGACGGTGATGCCACACCAAAACTTTTATCTTCCATTCCTCCCCCTCATGTGTTTTCACATGCATTCATTCATACAGCTTTCACACAGCGTAAGCACACAAATGGAATGCTGGGTAAGACAAGCTGAGTCAGAGGAGCCTTGGGGAATGAATTCTATCTACACAATCCTCCCTGTGAGTCTTTGAGAGATGAGCATGTTGAAATCTTCCAGATGTACATGCTTAGTCTCCCCAAAGAATCATTTCAAATAACCAGCTCATATCTCTAAAGATCTCTTACTAGAGTTGCACACAATATTGCACTTTCCAATGGGAAATTACAATAATTTGGGGACAAGAGGGAAATAAAAGAGAAAGAAAGCAAAACCAGTGGTTTGGTAGGAGCACTGACAAAAAGCCAATTAGGGGGCAATCCCCATTGGCATAAGAGTTTACATGTAGAGTAAATGTGTTCAACCCCCCTCAGTTCAATTTACTACATTCCAAAGTTCATTCTGGATCTTTTGATGCAGTGTATGGTTTCTGCAGGCTTCCCCATGGCACCTTCTCCAAACAGCTCATTTTCTCCATTCAGGGAGTGTTATGGGTGGTATGGTGCTTCTGGATTGGGCCTGATAGAGAGATGGCCCAGGGTCCTCAGGTGGTATAAGGACTTAAGTTGAGTAGGAATGGGAAGCCTAAGTGAACACCAAGGTTGAGGTAGTGAACCCCAGGTCCCCCAAATATTTGTAACTCAACTAAGCACCATTTCCCACCTACAGTGCCCAGGATTAAGTGACTAAGTGAGAAGCTGTGAACTAAATCACATAGCTTCTCTGGTTCCTTGTCTTGGCATTGAATTAATGGATAGATGTTAATGGTGAGGATAGATGTGGATGATAAATGAAAAACGCAGTTGACTGTGACAACTAAAGTAATCCCTTTCCTCCTTGGATGCAAGACTATTAAATTGATCGTTAGGATAATAATAGCCTTCAACTAAATAGGTTTTAAGAATTTAATTATAATAAACTCAGGGGAAGGATCAGGGTTGGGGAAGAAGGTGTTGGGAATCTATGCTAGACTACAGGTGATCAAGTTGGATGTTCAATTGACAATCAGGTTGTTTCTGTTGGCTGGAGAGGTTCTCCTCCCTCCCTCACTTAATCCTGGGCACTGTAGGTGGGAACTGGTGCTTAGTTGAGTTACAAATATTTGGGGGACCTGGGGTTCACTACCTCAACCTTGGCCCTGACCAGGTGGTGTGAGTTTGATGATGTTCTTCTTGATAATCAGGTAGTTGGTATATATCTTACAGTTCTATTTAATAATTGGTGATGTGGTAATCAATGAAACAGGATTGGGAACTGGATGCAGGTAATTGAGCAGGTTGCTTGGCCTACCCACCCAGCCACCCAGGTTCCCCTTCTCAAAACTGAGAGAGATTTGATTCAGCTTCTGCCTTTTTATAGTGCTGGCAGCAACTGCCTCTTGTCCCCTGGCTCATGGCATTTGGGTAAGTTCAAAATTCTAAACTGTTGGCTGTCACTTATCCTGGTCTCCATCTTCTTATCAGAAATTAATGTTACAGGAGTTAGTGAGTTTCTTTTTCTTAAAATACTCTCCAGAAAAATTTTTTAAATCTTGAATTTTACAAAAATTATACAACCTTTTTACTTTTTTCCACTGGTCTCTTTGATGTTTTTGCCCATTTATTTCCTTCTCAAGTTGATTTTTTAAAACTGTTATAAGTAATTTTTTGCTAATTTTATAGGAATATTGATTTGCGTAAATGAATTAACTTAGTATAGTTATTTTGTTATACTTGATTATTTTTTCAAATACATATCATATTTTAAGAAACCAATGGAAATTATCCAGATCTCTTTGAGCCACAGAAAAAATTAAAAATAAGGTTACTCCAGGGGGCAGCTGGGTAGCTCAGTGGAGTGAGAGTCAGGCCTAGAGACAGGAGGTCCTAGGTTCAAACCTGGCCTCAGCCACTTCCCAGCTGTGTGACCCTGGGCAAGTCACTTGACCCCCATCACCCACCCTTACCAATCTTCCACCTATGAGACAATACACCGAAGTACAAGGGTTTAAAAAAAAAATTATATTAAAAAAAATAAGGTTACTCCATCAGTCATCTTCTGTAAGAAATACTACAATGGAAATGCTTGGCAATATAATACATCCAATTTTGAGGTTCTATCATATTTTCTCAAAAATTGGCCATTACCTAGGACATAAAAGAATTCTAAATAAATGTCAAAAGGAAGAAACAATAAACATATCCTTTTCAGTCCAAATAGAATAAAAACACAACTACTTAAGGAAACTTTAGAAAAAGAAATAATTATACATTAAAACTAAGTAATGTATTTTAATTATTTCAATCAAGGAACAATTTATAGAGATAATAAATAATATGAAATATAATTATAATAATGAGATAGCACGCAGAAACTTATAGTATACAGCTAAAGTCACCTCTGGAGGGAAATTGATTTTGCAATCATAAAATAAATAAAAGAAGACATTTCAAAAATTTGAAGCATAATATGGAAATTTGAAAAAATAACTATAGCAGTTTTAAAGAAAAACAACATTTTTAAAACTGAAAAGAATAAACTATTAGCTAACTTAGAATGAGGTAGCACTGGATATGGAATCAAATAGATCTAAGTTCTAATTCTTCCTCATCAATATAACCAGTTCTGAGACCCTGAGCTTGCATTTTAACTTCTCTAAGATTTGTTTCCTTATACATAAAATGGTGGTGGGGGGGGAAATAACATACTTCACACTTTTCTTGAGATGATCAAATAAGATAATTGTAAATTACCTAGAAAACTAGATAGATAGATAGATAGACAGACAGACAGACAGATAGATAGATAATATTAATTATTTCATTATTTTCTCAAAAATGAAATAATCAACAAAATTAAATGATGTGCATTCACAATAAAAATAAGGGAAATTAAAGAAAATTACTAGCAAATACTGCATTAAATTTTATGTTAGCAAAACTAAGAATGCTAGCCATGGCAAAATTGAGGTTTTAACTTGGGAAAAAATACAGAACTATTAAATAGTCAGAAAAAACATCTTTAATTAGGAGAGGGATAGTGTTCAATATTTAGGCTTCTACACAGAGTCTTGCACCCAAAACCACACAGAGCCAAAGGCCCTAGCACTCTGGCAAACAGTATCCCTGGGAGTATCACCAAGCTAGATGAGAGCCCCAAAGCACCATGGAATTTGGGGAGCTTATATACCTCTTGGGGAACAGGAGACAGAGGAGTAAGGTTGATTGGCTTTACAATGGCCACAAAGAAATGAGAAGTAGGAGACAGGATTTTAAGAGAAAGGCTGAAGCTTTACAATGGATGAAAAAAGGAAAGATCCAGTCAAAGCCTGGGCTTACTTGGGAAAAGATTTTGATACAAAGGAGAAACTACCAGGACAAAAAGGTACTTAACATCTAATTGAGTCTGCTAGTCCCACCTAACTGAGTCCACCAAGTACTTTAAGGTCTATTATATTAGTCTGAAATTCCTGAGTCTGGGATCTCCCTCCTGGAGAAACTTCTCATGTGACAAGGTCAAACTGGGAGTTTCTAGATTTCAAGTTGCTACAAACTTAGGGTTTCTAGATTTCAAGTTGACAGAGGTACATATATCAGCAAAGAGCCAAGATTATCTTTATTTGTAGTTGACATAGTACTGTACACTGAGAAAATACTGGAGGTTAACAAAGACACTAATTAAGGTAACTATTTACTTATTTGAAGTAGCAAAGAATGAATATAATTCAGAAATGCTTCATTACTTTTCTATAAAATAATTTTTTGAAAGAAAAAAATGACTTGCAACTTAACTGGCTCCCTACCCTGCACACCATCATATTCCTGGAATGTTGAGTTCATAAATATCTTCATGCTGCCTTTCTTATTATAATGTGTGCTTCTTAAAAGCAAGGAATATTTTTGCCTTTCTATGTATATCCAGTACTCAGAATAGTTCCTAGTACATTCAGGCAACTCTCTATCTGCAACTCTTCTTAGTTTCAGCCCCAGAAAAGAAGATTCCTTTCCTAAAATGAGACTAATAACTTTTACAATGTCCCACAACCATCATGCTGAGAAGCAACCCTATAGAAAAGCAGCTTATCAAGTTTCCTTTCAAGTGCTATTGTCAAAGCTATTGAAGATTCTCAAAAGAAAGTTTTTGTCACCACAGTCCTTGGTCCTGTTAAATAATTCAACATAATAACTTGATAAAATTTTATCTTTGGAAATGATATTAAAGAAGAGGCATTACTCTGCTTTTTTGCTACACCTTACAAACCAAATTTCTTCCAACTTGCAGCTAAAACCATCAATATGTGCTATCTCCCTCATGATATGAATTCTTTGAGGAGAGAGAATCCTTTACTTGTCCTCCCTCCATGCTGTTTATTAATTTTTTCTTTCTTTATTCAAAAAATTAGTGTTTGTCTTATGCTACTTTTATGTATAGGGATATCATTTCCTAGTTCTTTGCTGTGATATCTAATAATAAATAATACCCTAATGCTGTTCATTAGGGTATTATTTATAGGAAAGGGTTTTTTGTTTTCTCATAAATTAAATATTTACATTAGAATTAAATATTTAAATCATAAAATAAATTATGATTATCACTATTCATAATCAGGAACCTGAATTGGTTAATACTAGTTTAAACTCTATAAAACTATGTATATGATTCTACTCCTTTCTTGCCTTCTCTAAAAGTCATTAATGAAAATATTTCAGAGGTACCATAGCATTTGATGTATAATCCATATTTGATAAAATATTATTCATTAAAATGTATAGTGATTAAAGTGAAATTAGCTGGCATTGTCTTTTTTTAATTGCCTATAAAGAAACAATATGCCAAACAAATCATAAAATTTTTGGTACACTAAAGTACTAAAAAAATCCTCTTACTTTCAAATATCCTCAAGTTCTTCAGAGGAACCCAAACTACTTCCTTTGCTAGTCTATTCTGTTTTATGATATTTTTCAAAAATGACCAGATATATCATTCTATGAGCAGTTTCAAATTTTGACTTTTCTCCTGACAAAGATAAGAGCAGAATTATGCATGCAAGCTGAGATTTCTTAGTCTTTCCTTAATCACTAGCTTAATCATTATACCTGAACAGGATTATCCTAGAAAATAATTTTTTCTATATGCTTTAAATAAAATATATATATGGTTCCATATGTGCTTCTTAATCCCCTAATCACCTCTCTAATTAGAGTATAAGGTTTTATAATAGGTTTCTAGTTTTTTTTCTGGCCTTATGACTTCCAACTCTAGCTTATCTACTGAACAGCTATCAAAGTTATTTTCTTTAAGCACAGATCTAGTAATTTCACTTTAAAATTCAATATATGCTAATAGCTCTGAATTTATACTAGAATAAATTATAGATTGTCATACATAATTTTTAAATCCTTTCACATTATGGACTTAATTTTTCTTTCCAGATTCATTTTGGTTAAGCTAGTCTTCTTTCTGATAGTCACTCAGAGCTCTCTTCTCTCTCTCTCCCCTTCTCTCTCACTCTAACTCTCTCTCTCTATGTGTGTGTGTGTGTGTGTGTGTGTGTGTGTGTGTGTGTGTGTGTGTGTGTGTGTTGTGTGTGTGTGCCTATTCCCTATCTCTGTCTCTCTTCTATCTTCATCTCTTTTTCTGTTTCTCTCATTGTCTCTACCCCTCCACCCCTCGCACCCCCATCTCCTGTCTCTCTCTTTCCCCTTCTTTCTACTCTGTGTAACTTTTCACTGTCCATTCCTCCTTCTTATAATATAGTTTCTTTTCATCTCTCTCACAGAATGTCTCTTTCTTTTCAGTAGATAACTCTACATTTCATTAGATAACTTTTACAAAAAGCTTTCATATTTTCCCAACTTTTTAATTACTTCCCTCCTTTACTATCTTGCATGATTTTTGGAGGGGTAGTTTGTAGAGTCTTTTTATTTTATATGATCATAGAGATAGAAGAGACCTCACAAGTCATTTAGTTGAACCCCCTAATCTCTCTCTTTTTTATACCTCATTGTTCAAACAAGAAATCATTAGTACAATTTCTTTTAAAATTAATGGAATTGATATTCTTATCCTTAGAGATAGCACTTAATTAATTAATTCATCAATTCATCTGAGAAGGGATCAGCACTTTTTGAAAATTTTCTTGTAAATGAGCCAGTTCTGGCTGGTAATGATGAGTGAAACATAACTTCAAAAATTTCAAGGTATACATATGAGATAGAATCAATTATTCTGCTGCTTTGTGAATCCAATTATCCACTTTGTGGAATTTAAAACTCCAAATAAATAAATATTAAAAAATTTTTCTTAGCATAAATACTATCTAATTTGATACTTAAAAATCAAGTTTATGAAATTAAGCAATACTAAAATGTATTAAAGAATTTACAGTGTTTTTTATCTTTTAAATAAAGTCAATATACTCACAAAATTAGGATTTCTATTTCTTCTCTAGCAAAGTAAAATGCTTTTATTAGCTGAAAACTGAAATGCTTTGTGTAGCTGATTCCAAATGTTGCCTATTGACCTTTGATTCATTGATTCTAGACATGACAGGAATTCTAGTGTACTAAATTGTAGAAGTTCAATCCAACAAACAGTTATCCATTACCTAGAAATAGATGATACAGTGAGTAAGGCATTAGACTTGAAGACAGTTTCATCTGAGTTCAAATTGATCCCCAGATAATTTCTTGCTATTTGAATTTGAGCACATTCCTTAACCTCTGTCTGCTTGTTATAGGGTATTGGGGACATGGTCCTCCTCTGATGATGTGAGGAGCTAAAACTGAGTGAGTATGGAAATCCCTAGGTGTAACACTAAGTTGTGGTGGTGAACACTAAGGACCCCACAGGAATATTTCTCAAGAAACTAATACACCCAGATTCAATATAACAGTGTCCCAGGATAAGTCAAGTGAAGAGGCTGTGGTTTAGACCACAAGGCTCTTATGCTTCCTTATCCTGGCCACAAATTGTGGATAAACACTGGTTGACTGTGACTTAACTTTGGTTAGAATAATCCCTGCCACTCCCTGAGAGCAACTGCCAACTCCCTCAGAGCAACTTGCACTCCCAGGGTGTACCTGCCACAGAAAAACCATTACATCTCCCACACACACTGTCAGCATTTGAAACTGACACTGTCTCAGATGTGTTTTAAACTCCAATTCTTTCTCAAGTCAGCTTCTCCACTTATCTCTAAACTAATGTAAAAAGACTTAATTTCTAATATTCTTAAAATACAGCCCTTGTGTTCTTAATGGTTTCTATTATTTGCAATTTTTTTCAGAGACAAGCAGCTGAATTAATTAAAAATTGGGTGAATGTTTTGATTGTTTATTCATGAAATTTCTGGAAGAAGTTGATTATATAGTATTGGATGAATTTTAGGTATTTGAAACCAAAATAGTTCAATATCACATTCTTTGAGAGATTGACATTTTTATAAATTGTATTTTGTTATTTGATTGTGACTGATTTCAAACTCTAGACTGTACAAAATAGAGAAGTTAAAACATGATTTGTTTCTTAATCAGAATTCTACTTTTAATATGTTAAAGATATATTTTTCAAAATATGAGGTTTATTAGAATCTTTTATTCGTAAGTTAAGAAACACTTCCGATGTGTTTATGATAATGTTTATTTCTTAACTAATTTAATTTAAACTAAATATTTTGTTAAATTTAAAGTATCATACAATTGTTACTTAGTAATTCTTAACTGATTATAAGAGTTAAAATTCTTAGATGAGTAAAGATACATTTATTATAAATATTTTTTTCATTTTCAATTCATACATTTATTCCAACAAATATTTATTGAAAGACTGATTTTCAAGGTGCTGTATTAGGTAGTTTTAGATAAAGGCAAACAAATGTACCATCTGAAATATTTGTATTAAAAATTAATTACTATTACAATGTCTGTTTACATAAACATTTGCTTCATAGCATATAAATACAGCATCTTACAGTTATAAAATGTTTTCCCTACTTTATCTTAGGTAAGCCCCAAAAGTTCTATGAAGTAAGCAAGAGGAGCTCCATCATTCCATTTTGTAAATAAGAAATTTGATGGCCAAAAATAGCTTGCCAGAAGTCAAATAGCAAGTTAATAGTAGACATAAAACTAATATTCTAATTCAAATTTTTGAGCTCTTTCCCAAAGCTACACAATATTAACAATATACTAAATGTGAAAATAAAGTTATATTTTAAAAGAAGGTGGCTCAGGATGTGTTGAAGAATTATATTGTATTGATGCTAGCTTGCTAAGTGAAAGCTAAACACATATATTAAACATAAACAATATTTACATTGGAATTCCTTTTAATTCTATAGGTGTAGGTTGTAAAAGCTACAATTGTTAGGTTTTTTTCTAAGAATATTCTTAATGTTTTATCTGTGGAATAACCCAACAGATCTCCCTTTTAGATAAGTCTTTCTTGTGCACAGTGTTGGACCCAAATTTTAATATCTGGCCCAGGTTCGGTTATGGCAGGAGAAATCACATTGACAGTGCAATACACAAGAAGAGGCCCATTTATTGACTAGCAATGATGCTAGGATCAGTAGGCAGAGAGGCTTGCCTGACTGACCCTTTGGATTTCTTAGCCAAGGGTTTTTATAAGGTTTCTGGAGAAGGGGGTCTGGGAACATCCATGTTCAGATGTCATCAAGGGGGAATGTTAGGGTAAGGGGGCCAGGAAGCATCTGGTAACCATCCATCAAGGGGGGATGTTAGGGTCAGGCTGTCAGGAAGCATCTGTAACTTATCTCGGGAGGAGCTAAGGAAGACAGTTACCTGCTGAGAAACATTTGGGGCTGGGGGTTTCAGGAGACTGAACAAGGTGGGGGCCAGGAAGCAGCTTGCCCAGGAGACTCAGGAAGAGACTCAGGAAGCAGCTTACTGACCAGGCTAGAAATAGTTGAATAGCCTGTCAGGCTGAATTTTAGGCCCAACAACAGGTTTAAACACAGGAAAATTTGAAGACTTTCCATAGTTAAATAACCCGTAAAGTATTTTTGGAGGGTGAGCTTTAGTTTTTGTTTTTGTTTTTGTTTTCTTTGCTAATTTGTTAAGCCTTTGGTTTTTGGTTGTTAAAATATATAATTCTCATGTTCTTTTGGATCTTGACCATTTTTCTATTTAATTTTTGGTTTTGTTCTTTCTGTTATTATTTTGTTTCTTCTTGAATTCTATTTCTTTCCATTTAATCTCTATTTTCTATAATTTGTTTTCTTTTGGAAATATTGTGGAAAGGTTCCTAGAACATATGATGCTATGAGAAAGATGCCTTAGAGATCTATTTAGCATTTTCTCCGATTCCTTAGCTCTTCTATTAATGGCTCTCTTTGAGAAGGGTTAGGTGGTAAAGAAAGATGGGCCAGTGAGTTGAATCTCTCAGCCCTTCCCTTAAAGTGCCACTAACTCTTAATAAATGAAGGAGTTTCTCTGGAAAGATGGATGTCCAGAGAATGAGAGCTGACATTAGAGAACAGCAGGAAGGCTATTTCAATTGTTGAGGTATGTGGAGACCCTGGCCAAAATGGCTTAGAGCCTTGGTGAACTAAAGGCTCCCCCCAGACAGTCGACAACTCCACAGGGCATCTGGCTCAATGATGGTTTCAGCTAAGCAACTGCTCACAGACCCAGTTCCCCTCTTAGTCTGTGAATAAACTAGAACCTGTTATCTGACTGCTGTATAATTTATTGTGGCTAAATTAGGGTAGTTGATGAAGGCGAAGGATAGAGGGTAGAAGGTAAACACTACTGATCTATTCCCCAAGGTCCATGCCCTTAGTGAGGGTTTCTAAGTAAGGCAAGGTGAGGACAGAGAGTTTGGGAATCCGCTCCCAGATCAGAGTCCTGACTCCCCAAGGATCAAGTATTCTTGGTCTTGATAGTAACAATGGCTGCTGGCAGGGAAACAGGCTTAGCATCAGTTCAGGGAAAAGCCTCAGGTAGGCTCTTGAATCCTCTTGAGCAAGCTCTCCCCCTTCTTTCCACCTTGAATTCCTCAATCCAAAAGCCCTGACCTCTCTAATTCTTCCCAGAATTCCCAGCTTTCTCCAACTGATGCTGCCATCTCATAATCACAGCATGCAACATTCTGAGCAGAAATTCTTTCCTCACACTTTGTCCTTATGCTCTGTCCTCATTAGGCAGTCAAGCTAACACTTTGGAATTACTTTGTCAGCATTTCTTTGTTCATTATAAAGTGGTTCAGATATTGCCTGAAATAAAAATATAAATAAAAATGCACCTCAAAAAGATGCCTCTTTAATTTGAAATGTCATTTTTCAAAATGTTAAATATTTTATTTTTTCTGTTTTCCAGTTTTCTACACATTTCCACCAAATGGTCTATATTTGAGAAAAAATTCCACATTGTCAATGTATCTATCCACTAAATTTAATATTTAATACTATTGAGTGATAAGAATAGAAATATCTATTATTTAACTGACCTAAAAAACACTGATGAGGAAAGTCCCTCTATCAAAATAGGGTGGCACCTTCTCTGTAACTTAAAGATTTGCCTAAATTTTTTGACTTGCTGTGTGACTTTTCACAGATTGCACAATCAATATGAGTCAGAGATGAAAAATGAACTCATGTTTTTTCTGGAGTTAAGATTAGATGATGATTATGATGATGACCATCACAACAATATTTGTATTATTTTGATGTTTGAAAAACACTTAACCAATTTTTGCCATTTGATTATCATGACAATTTTATGAGGTATCTGCCATTATCACCATCTTATAGATAAGAAAACTCTGAGGTGAAAATACTTGCCAGATCCATACTGTAAATTCCTTTTAAAAACTAATTTAAAAATAGTTTATTTTTCAATTTAAGTGTAATAATTTTCAGTGTTCATTTTCCAAAATTATAAGATGAAAATTATCTCCTCCCTTTCTCCTTCCCCCCCATTAGTGATAGTTAGCAATTTGATCTGGGTTATAAATATATCATGTAAAACATACTTCTACATTGGTTAATACTGTAAGAGAACACTAATATAGAACCAAAACTCCAAAGTAAAAAAAAAGCAAAACAAAACAGATCAATGAAAGTTAAAAAAATAGTATGTTTTGGTCTATATTCTGACTAATATTTCTTCAATAGATATGGATAGCATTTTTTGTCCTAAGTACTTCAGAATTTTTCTGGATCATTGTATTGCTGAGAATATTTAAGTCTTTGGCAATTGATTATCATGCAGACAGTTGTTGTGTACAGTGTTTTCCTGATTTTGCTTATTTCACTCTCCATCAATTCATGTAGGTCTTTCTAGCTTTTTTTGCAGTCACCCCTCTTATCATTTCTTTTAGCACAATAGTATTTCATCTCCATTGTATACCCCAATTTGTTTAGCCATTCCCAAATTGATAGACATCCCCTCAATTTCCAAATCTTTGTAACCAGAAAAAGAGTTGCTATAAATATTTTTTGTAAAAGAAGGCCCTTTCCTCTCTTTGTGTTACAAACCCAGAAGTGGTATTACTGGAGCAAAGGACATACACTGAAGCAAATTATCCTCAGAATAGTTGGATGAGTAGACACTTCCACCAGAAATGCATTAGTGTCCCAGTTTTCACATGTCCCCAGCAACAGATATCATTTTCCTTTTCTGTCAGATTGGCCAATCTGATAGGTATGAGGTAGTACTTCAGATTTGTTTTAATTTACATTTTTCTATTCAAATGTGATTTAGAATATATTTTCATATGGTTATTGAAAACTTTAATTTCTCCATGCAAAAACTGATTATTCATATCCTTTGACCACTTGTCAATTAGGGAATGATTTTTGCTCATAAACATTTGACTCAGTTCTCCAGATATTTAAGAAATAAGACCTTTATCAGAGAAATTTACTTTAATTTTTTTTCCACAGTTTTTTTTTTCCCTTCTAATCTTGGCTATATTGTACCAAAAAACCCTGCACATTTTCATTTAATATAATCAAAATTATTTATTTTACATCTTGTAATATTCTTCATCTGTTGTTTGGTCATAAATCTTTGTTTTCTCCAGAGATCTGACAGATAAATTAATCTATGCTCCCTTGATTTTTTTAGTGGTATCACTTTTGATGTACTAATCTTTGACTTCATGTTGATATCTGCTGTGAGATATTGGTCTATGCCTAGTTTTTTGCCATACTCTTCCATTTTTTCCCAGCAGTTTTTGTCATATAGTCAATTCTTATCCCCAAACTGGAATCTTTGGTTTTATCAAACATTAGATTGCCATGGTCATTTACTTCTATATTTTGTATATCTAATCTCCTCAAATAATCTAATATTCTATTCCTTAGTACTAGATTATTTTGAGGATTACTGCTTTATGGTGCCTCCATTGTGTTTCTTGTGAACAACATTGTTCAAATGAACAAAAAACAAGGATTCTGTTGTTTTTGTTTTTTTTCAATATGTCCTGCTATTCACTTCTGTTTTATGAGTGAGTTCATACCATTCAGATTCAGAGTTATGATTATCAACTGGGTATTTCCTTCTACCTATTTTCTTTTTTTAAGTTCCTGCTCTTTCTCTCTCACTCTGTTTTTCCTCAGAATTATTTTGCTTTTAAAAGCACCTCCTCAACTTCACCCTCCCTTTTTTTAAGCCCTCTTTAAATTTTTTAAAAAATGTAATAAAAATTTCCATTTGAGTTTTCCAAAGTATATAATTCAAATTGGGTTCCTCCATTTCTCCCTTCCTGATCCTGGAGCTGGCAAACAATTCAATCTGTGTTATACATGCATTATCACATAAAACATGTCTTAATAATATTTATTTTTGTAAGTGAATAATCTTATCACACCAAAACCCTAAAAAATATTCCCAAATGAACAAGTAACAAATCATATGCTTCCATCTGCATTCTAACTCCAATATTTCTTTCTCTGGAGATGGATGGCATTTTCTTTTCATAAGTCCCTCAGAATTATTCTGGATCATTTTATTGTTGTTAGTGGCAAAATCTATCACATTTGTACATTCCATAATATTGCAATTACTGTGTAAAATGTTTTCCTGGTTCTGTATATTTCACTCTGCATCAATTCATGGAGATCTTTTCATCTCTTTCTGAAATCATTCTGTTCATCATTCCCTATAATAGTATTACATCATATAACAATTTGTTCAGCCATTCCCAGACATCCCTTTAGATGCTAATTCTTTGGCACCACAAAGAGAATAGTTATAAATACTTTTGTTCAAACAGGTCCTTTCTATTTTTTTTATCTATTTGGGATATAGACCTAGTAATGATATTAGTGAATCAATGAATTTGGAACAGTTTATAACACTTTGGGGATTATTCCAAATTGCCCTCCAGTATGATTGCATTACTTTACAACTCCTCTAGAATGCACTAGTGTTCCAAATTGTGCAACATCCCTTGCAACATTTACCAATTTCCTTTATTGTCTTGATGGCCAATCTGATGGTGTAAAGGGTACCTCAGAATGTTTTAATTTGCATTTCTTTAATTTAGAGTCATTTGGAATGATTTTTCATATGATCAATGATAGCTTTGATTTTTTTATGTGAAAATTGCCTATTCATATCCTTTAACCATTTATTAATTGAGGAATGACTAGAATTCATATAAATTTGTCTTAGTTGTGTTATATATTTGAGAAGCCTGTTATAAACATTCCCCACCTCCCACCCCCAGTTTGCTGTATCCCTTCTAATCTTGGTTTCTTTTGTTTTGTTTGTACAAAACTCTTTTCATTTAATAAAATTAATGGCTTGCTCAAATTCTTTTTCTGAGATGGAATTAAGTATTCTATTTCCTCTTTTGTTAATCTAGTCAATTTATATTTTTGTAAATATTCATCCATTTCACATATATTGTCTGATTTATAGATTGGGCAAAATAGTGTCTAATATTTGTTTTAAATTCCTTTTCATTAGAGGTTAAATCATCCTTTTCATTTTTGGTACTGGTAATTTGATTCACTTCTTTTTTTAAATCAAATTAACCAATATTTAATTTTTTTATTATAAAACAGCTCCTAGACTTATCTATTAGTTTAATAGTGTAAAGAGTTAAATTTGGGGGGAGTATGATGCTGGTATTGTGTCCCTTTGAGGAAAAAAACATAATTTCACAATATTGATAGTTTAAATAACAAAAATGTGTAATTGTAATATATAACTATATATAATAAAACCAAAATAGGTAATTTAATATAGGTAGAATTGTCATCTATAATGCACAGATGATCTACACTACACCATGTCTAATGTCTCATACTCGGCATGAGGCCCCATACTTCACTGTTTGCACCATATGTGGCTGCATGTCATCGAAAGTGGCTACACATGTCAGAGTTGACACATGCATCATAGGTTTGCCATCACCAATATAAGAGTTTGGAGCAAACCTACATATTGGAATTCTCTGATGGAATTTGGAGGAGTGAGAGAATGACTATGATATGAAAAGTTGCAATTATTATTTCTGATATTCTGCATTGTGTTGTAAACGTTTTATGCACTAATACATGGTAAATCTTTGTATATGTGCCATGTGCTACTGAAAAGAAGGCATATTCGTTTTTGTACCTATTCAATTTTTATCAGATATATAACTTTTCTAAAATTTCATTCACTTCCATTACTTGTTTCTTTTTTTTTTATTATTATATTTGTCTAGTTCTGATAGGGAAAGGTCTCCCATTAGTATAGTTTTACTACCTATTTCCTCCTTATGTTCATTTATTTTTTTTCTTTAAAGACTAATAATACAAAATAAATAAATGCAACTTCTTAACAAATCTATAGCAAATATTGCCAAAAAAGTTATTCATAACAATGAAGTTCATATCAGGTATATATGAATGGCCCACAATTAGGGGAAACATCAACAAAATCAATCATATAAGAAATAACGCAACAAAGTTTTGTCATTACAAAAATTAAAAATTAAGACTAAAAATAAGAGGTACTTGCTCACCAAAATTAATATATCTTAAGTCAAATTACTATTTAGCAGTATTTATTTTTAAAATAGAGGGAAAGAATGAAAGCAGAGAAATGAGAAAGAGGGTAGAGAAGGTATCTATCCTATCATAATTATCCTAGATAATTATTTCAGTCCAGTTCAAACCAGGCAAGGCTCATTAACTCTACACCAGGGGACCATGGATCAGAAGGGCCAGGCTAGTGGTGAATAAAGCAAGGGTTCCAGCCATGAGGCCTCCTCCAAGACAGGAGACCTTTCTGGGAGCTAGTCCTTTTAGGAGCCAGGAAAGGAGTCAGCCCTTTTCACTCACCCACGTGGTAGTCCAAAGAGAAGATCCAAGAGCAGTCTTACCAGAAGCAGTCCAGGGTAACAAGTCAGAGCTCCTCCAAGGCCAAGTTCGAAGGAGAAAGATCTGGTCACAGGAAGTTAAAACTACTTTTAAAGATTTTGATTTGTGTCACTTCATGTGCCTTACTTCCACTTTATGGGGACTAGTATCAGTTTTAGAATTTTCTTAGGAATGCCCAGGGGGCAGTCAGTTGTTTCTGGGTTGTCACCCACTTTAGCATGTGGGTTGTGAACCTCCCCTCACTTAAGGAAATGTAGGAGTATATATGCTTCTGGTGATTAAATATAAAAGTGGTCAGGGGAGAGTTAATCCCATCTTCATAATGCCCCTGTCATCCTTTTGGAGACTAATCTCCCCAATGGATCATTTGGCATAATCATCTTGTGCCCCTAAAAATCTTCTTATTATAGGTGCATACAATATTGCACCTTCTATGAAGAAACTACAATAGTTAGAGATAAGAGGGAAATAGAAGAGAGAGAAAGCAAAACCAATGTTTGCTAGGCACATTGACAAAAACCAACTAGGGGCAGTCCCCTTTGGAATAAGAATTTACATTCAAAATAACTGTGTTCAAACCCCTTAAGTTCAATTAATTGTACCTCAAAGTTTATTCTGGATCTTCTTGATGCAATGTAGGGTTCTACAGGCATCTTTCTCCAAAGAGTTCATTTTCTGGATTCAAGGAGTTCTTTCCCTGAAAATTTTTTAAAAGAATTTCAAATCTTGGATTTTATGAAAAATATAATCCCTCCCTGAGGAGGGTGTTGACCAAAACCTGGATCAATTCAAGATACATGGTTGAGTTATGGGGTGTATGAGTCAATTATCAAAATAAAAACAAAAAACATATAAAGAAAAATGAATAGAAGAAAAAATTAAACTTTTGGAGAAAGAAAAAAATCAAAATCAAAATATCAAAAATCTATGTATATAAAAATTTCTGAGTAAACAAGAAAAAATTCATAACAGGTTCTTAAATCAGAGTCAAATTAAAGTAATTTGGGTCCCACAAGTTTGTAGAACAAATGCAGTAATATTGTACTTACCCATTGGTAGTCAGGAATATGGGAAGTTGTGTGTAAATGGAATTAGCTCTAGCCCATTCATAGTCAAAATTCTACTATCAGAGATGAAGTCATCCCCACCTCCCTTAGTGGGGAGGGGAGATGAGTTGCCCACATGTGACAATAAGTAACAAATCAAGAACAAGGGACTGCCCTCTGGGCAGTCCAAATCAGTGTTGAGGCTGCCATTTGTCCACCAGAATTAGAGGTTGACCCACAGGAAGTGACTAGAGACACTATCTCTTCAAGTATTTTGGTTACTTCCTGTTGAGGTAGTTCCCACTTTGAACTTGGTGCTGAAGGATCTCTGCTGAGACCTCAGGCTGCTTCTACTCTGAATGGTCACGTGGGTAAGTTAGGCTGACTTCCTTTGGCATTTCCAGACTCTAACTTAGGTAGGCTTCTTGCCTCTCTGATTGCTAAGGCCCTTTGGCATGTAATCTATTTTTATTAGCCTTTTAATCCTCTCTCTCCATCCAAGCCTCTGTAGTCCTGGACTAGCCTCTCCCTCTCTTTAATTCCCTACCTTTTACTTTCCTAATTGTAAATAAACTACCTTAAACCTGATCCTGACTTGGGTCTATTTTAATTATGGAATCAATCTGAATTATTGATTCCTGGAGGCCACACCTTAAATATATATCTATATAATATCTAAAATCTCCCTCTTACAGTTGCTATACTATAAGAGGTGGGGAAAAAAAAGGGCTAGATTTTCTGTGTAAAAGGGAAGTCAGCTTCCCTGGTCTGATTTTACCTTCACACTCAGGGATAGGGGAGCCAGGATGGTGGCCAAACTTTGGTACTTGTCTGAATGTGGCACGTGATAGACTTGTGTCTGATATATGTCTAACAACCACAACCTTGAACCTCAAACAAGTCCTCTGTCTTGGCGCAGAATCTCATCAATATTACTGGAATTGGTTGGTCTTATTGACCTTATGCTCATAGGCTCTTTGCAGATTCTCATCAATCCCATCAGGATTGGTTGGTCTCCTTAATCTTCTGCTTCTTGGCACTGTATAATGACTCTTTCGTTCCCTTCTCCTGAAAACAATAGTATAACAGCTAATTCACATTCAAAAATTACCAAAAATCCTCGAAATCATAAAAATACATTTAATGACAATGGCAAACAATCCCTCTATCATTTTAGGATTCACATGAATCTGTATAACCACTTGCTATATGACATTTTAAAAATCTGTGAACTCTATTCAGGAGTTAGTATAATGCCTGACACAAAAACTAATAAATCATTGATTGATTAATTATATCATTATAATATGGAAATAGGTTTTGATGCATTCACATGTGTTATTTGGTATCTTATTGTTTTTTTCTTTAATGACTTAGAGAGTGGAGGGATGAGAGAATTTCAAAATTAAAATTTGATTAATATAACAGCCGTGTTTCTAAAGCAACAACAAAAAAGTCAGGTAAAGTCATTTTATTAATTTTTATATATTTATTAAATGTATGAGGTATTGTGCTAAGCTATAGGGATATGAAAGTTAAATAAACAGTCTCTGTTCTCACAGTCTAAGGTAAGAGAAAACATGTAAACAACTACATGCAAATAAGATATATAATGTGTATATATATGCATATATTATAAAAAAAGAGGAAATCATGGAGAACATTAGCATTATGGGGAACAGAAAGGCTTCTCATAATTTTTTATACTATCTGGGAATTTAATGAAGTCATGGAATCCATGTTGTGGGGATGAGGAGGAAGAGGATTTTTGCCATGTGGTAAGTCACTGTAAAAGCACAGACAGGAGATGGAATGTTTTATTTATGGAATAAGAGAAGGCCAGTCTCCCAACTTTTTATCCTGCCTAAAGAGAGGTAAATGTGAGATGCCTGGATAGGTAAGAAAGGGCCAGGTTATGAAGAGCTATAAAAACTAATAGATAATTTTATATCTGACCCCAGAGGAAGAGAGACACCAGATCTAGGGTCTCTAATATTTTGCTATTATATATCTCTGGAGTTACTGACATCTCACAAACATTTACCACAAGTTCTCTACCCATCATAACAGACATTTTCCTCAATTTCTTCTATTATACTGAGGGTGACAAGACTAATCTGGTTGTCCACCTGTCATTCCTCACTTTTGCCATATGATCAGTACCTCTTATTTCCATATCATAACAATTCTTTGAGGATAAGCTGTACTCTTGTTTTTTACCCTTGTTTACTTTTTATTGTGACCTGCTTACATCTACCATGAACTTCTTCATTACCTTCTATGTAACACTCATTATATTAAATTAATTTCCAAGGAGACTCTGTAATATCTGAAGGCTTCATGCAATTAGAACAGCATCATTTTCAAATAGGAGTGTCTGGAGGACCTTAGCTTTGACAAGGAAACAGTGTTTAATTTCAACTCTCCTCTGGATCTCCTCCATTTCAGGAAATAACTTTTCTGAATATAAATCTCCCTTTCCTGATACTTACAAACGAGAGTCATTGAATAGGGCTATTTCTGTTACTAGAGAAATGATCCTAATGTGTGGTAACCTCTTTGTTCCTTGTATTCCTACCTTCCATTCCACACTTCCATTGAATAAGAAGCATTTAAGTGTAATAACCTAATTTTTAAAAAAGAAAGCATTATTAACAAGTAGAATATTTTAAATGATTGCTATTTAATCTTCATCATACTCTTTAAAATTTCCATTTTATATATGGTATAGTGAATATAAAATATTAATACAATTTTTATTTGCCATATTATGAAATGGACATACATACATACTCAGGGAGAGCTTATATATATGTATATATATATATAATAGGGTACATGATAAAAAAGTGTACATGCCGTTTTATTAGAGTATCAAAGAATTCCATTCATTAAATAGGAAAAATTAAGATGATACAATGCCAAAATGGAGAAATTATGCATTTATCAATGCAATAAAATTCACTTTGGGGATCATCAGATTATGGGATGTTCCATTGCATTTGACTTTATCTAAAATTTTTATTTTCCATGTAGAATTATAGTGACATTATTTATTTATAATGTGTAATGATTTGAATCTGAGGTATGTAATTTGAAAGTATACCTTTGTACTTAACAATAAATTATGCCTTACTAGGTGCTTAAAGTATAATTGTAAACGATATTTAAAATTATGAACTAATTATAAAAATATTTCTTCCAAAATTATAAGAATATATTAGTATATGTTTTATTTTTATAAATGTGTTGAAATTTAGTATACTGACTTAAGAAGGAATATTTGTGTATTTGTAGATTGGCTGTAAAATCAGATTAACACAAAATATTTATCATAGTTTCCACATAACTAAATTTTTAATGATAATATCAAAATCTCATTGTTTCATTTTGGAAATGTAGAGAAAGCATGTTTAACTTTAAGTTTGGTATTTTAAATTTACTGATAGGTATACAAAAAGTTTTGGGCTAAGTGTTGGCTTGGGAAATTTTTTATTTCATTGTTATTATTTTTTTCCTTTTATTGATAGAAAGAAGGCAAATGAGGTTTAGAAGGCAGGTATAACAATATTTAGGGAAATGTCAAACTCATTTCTTCAATTGCTTAGAGTGTGTGCTGCTACTTTGTCAGGTCATGTTTTGGAATAGTATACATTAATGTATATACACATATATGTGTGTGTGTGTGTGTGTATCTATTGTTAATGATCCAACTGTGTTGATTGTTCATATAATTGCATGTCATAATTGGACAATAAGACATTCTTCACTTGGCTTTTCCTGAGTAGACAATGTAATACAATAAACATTTATTAAGCATTATGTGATAGATAATTGTGCTGAACAATGAGAATATAAGTTGGAACTTTAAGGTCAGTTCTTGCTCTCAAGGAGATTACAGTAGGAAGGGGGACTAAAACACACAAAACTAAAAGAAATGGCAAGAAGTCCCAGGGAATGGGTGTGGGGCTTATAAGTCCAAACCAGAAGAGTATCTGGCAGGAAATGAAGAGATAACTCATTAATTCCAAGCCTTTTATATATAAAGTTAAGCTTTTTAAAGATCTGTTCTGTTCTTTTTAATAATATGCAAAAGAAAAAGACCATGAAATCTTGGTTAATTCATATGTTTCTGTCAATTTTGCCATAATAATGATAAAATATGCTGTAGAACCTAATTTTAAGAGATTACTTGGATTTTTCCCATATGGATAAATGATTCCAGGGTATGTGAAGAGATTATTTTTATAAAATATGAGCCTGTCCTTAGCTAGATTGTTCATCAGAAAAAGTTTTCTATTTTTGTGGAGTTTACTGAAAATATTTCTAGGATATAAAAAAAAAGCCTACTAAAGCTTCCATTTCACTGCTATAGATGCTGTGAAATCTCATGCCACACAGAACATTCAGGAAAAGATAAAGAAAATGTTATAAAAAGATATGTGGATGGCCGCTTTAAATGGATAAGAGCAGTTTTCTTTCATTTTTCATTTTTATTTATTTTTAATTATTTGTTCCATAGTTACATGATTCATTTTCTCTCGGTCACCTCTTCCCTCCCTCCTTCCAGAACTGACAAACTATTCCACTGGGTTATATATGTGTTATTATTTGATATCTATTTCTTTATTATTTATTTTCGTAATAGAGTAACCTTTTGAAACCAAAACCCCCAATTATATGCACATATAAACAAGTGATAAATTATGTTTTTCTTTTGAGTTTCTACTCTCAGTGTTCTTTTTCTTGATATGAATAGCATTCTTTCTGGTAAGTCCTTCAGGATTGTCCTAGATAATTATATACTAGTAGCAAAGTCCAATACATTGGATAGTTCCACAATGTTTCACTTTCTGTGTACAATGTTCTTTTAGTTTTGCTTATTTCATTCTGTATCAGTTCTTGGAGATCTTTCCATTTAATACACAAATCAAGCAGTTCATCATTCCTTATAGCACAATAGTATTCCATCACCATCATAATACCATGACTTCTATAGTCATTTCCCAGTTGAGGCAAAGCCCCTCATTTTCCAATTTTTTATCACCACAAAGAGAGAAGTTATGAATACTTTTATACACCCCTTTTTATTATCTCTTTGGGGTATAAACCTAGTAGTGTCATTGCTAGATTAAAGGGCATGCTTTCTTTAAAAGCCCTTTGGGCATAATTCCAAATTGCCTTCCAGAATGGTTGAATCAATTTATGGCTCCACCAGCAATACATTAGTATATCAATTTTGCCACATCACCTCCAAGATTTATTTTTTTCCTTTACTGTCATATTGGCCAATCTGCTAGGTATGAGGTAGTACCTGAGAGTTGCTGATTTGCATTTCTCCAACTAGGAGCAATTTAGAACACTTTTTCATGTGATTATTGATAGTTTCAATTTCTTCATCTGAAAACTGACTTTGGCAGTTAGGGAATGGCTTGATTTCTTGTACATTTGACTTAGTTTCTTATAAAATTGAGAAATTAGACCTTTGTCAGAGGTTTTTGTTATAAGTTTTTCCCCAGTTTGCAGTTTCCCTACTAATTTTGGTTGCATTGAGTTTGTGCAAAACCTTTTTAATTTAATATAATCAAAAGCATTCATTATATATCTTCCTTTCCAATAGATCTGACAGGTATACTATTCTATGTTCACCTAATTTATTTATAATTTCCCTCTTTATATTTGTCTTTTACCCATTTTGAATTTATCTTGGAATAGAGTGTGAGATGTTGATCTAAACCTAATTTTTTCCATACCATTTTCCAATTTCCCTGCAGTTTTTGTCAAATAGTGGTTTTTTGTCCCCAAAACTGGGATCTTTGGGTTTATTGAATACTAACATGCTGTGGTCATTTATTCCAGGTCTATCCCATTGATCCAGCCATCTGTCTCTTAGCCAGTACTATATTGTTTTGATGATCACTACTTGTTATATTTTTTCTAATTCTATAAAAAATGTTTTTTGGTAGTTTGATAGATACTGAATAAGTAAATTAAATTAGGTAGGATTGTCATTTTTATTATATTAGCTCATCCTATTTGTGAGCAATTAATATTTCTTCAGTTGTTTAGATCAAGTTTTATTACATTTGTGTTCACATAATTCCTGGGTTTGTCTTGGCAAATAGATTCCCAAATATTTTCTATTGTATAGAGTAATTTTAAATGGATTTTCTCTTTCTAACTCTTGCTGCTGAGTTTTATTAGTGTTAAATGGATTTTCTTAATCTCTCCCTCTATCTCTTTAAGAGGCTAGAGAGCAGGATTTGTAAATTGATCAGAACTAACAGGAATCAGTGAGCCAGAGCTAAGGATTCTGTTACCAGGGAGACCAGGACTGAGGAGAGAAAGTAATCTGCCCTCTGACAGGAAATTAGTGGGGAGAGTTGGTGTCTAAGGAGATAAAGTAAGCAGTCTCTGATAGTTGAGGGCCTTTTGCCTCTTGGATCACCAGAGAGAAGGAGTTCTGTCTCTGAGGCAAGGGGCTACTGCACAAAGAGTTTGCCGTAATTTATGGTCAATTTAATATTATTCCCTTCAGTGACTACTGCATCTAATCCATTAATACCTCAGTGCTATATATGAAATAAAATTTTGATTCTTTGTACAGTGATATTTTGGGGTTTTTTTGCAATCAAGTTCATTTTGTCATTTAAATGTGTTTGGTTTTTATTAAGCTTTTACCTATTCAGACAAAATAAACTTAAATTTAAAAAATTAGTAATATACTATATTACATTAATAATAATACTATCAGGGAGCAGATAAATGGCTCATTAGATTGAGTGCCAGGCCAAGAGACAAGAGTTTCTTTCTTCAGATCTGTTCTTTGACATTTCCTTTGTCTGACCCAGGGCAAGGCACTTAAACCCCATTGCTTAACCCTTACTTTCTTTTGCTTTGGAATCAAACATATTATTAACACTAAGATGGAAGGTAAGGATATTTTAAAAACATACTTTCAGGCATAGTAGTCATGTAAAAAATTAATTTGAAAATTATCAACTTATAAAGATTTTACCCTTTGTTTTCAGACAACCAGTTGAAGAAATAAAAGAAATCACACAAAAAGTAATGAAGCATTTTTTTTCAATTCACATTCTCCAGTTTCTTCTTAAATTGTAAATTTCTCCATAGAATCCATTACTAAGCAATTGCTAATACATTTCAAGTAATTATGCCTTTGTGGTAAATCATAATTATCTAATTAGCTTTTATTTAGGTAGAGTTTTTGGTTAAGATAAAAAAAAATCTTCAAGACATTCTGTGAAGAAATAGTTCTATGGAATATTTTCAATAGAGGGTTTTTCACATTTAAATAAACCATCTGTCATGTCAAATATTCTTGTTGTTGTTTCTGGATTAAAGTAAAGTTTAAATCTCTACTGGAAAAATTCAAGGGATTTTATTGGACATAAAGAAAAAAATTATTTCACTTCATATTGTCAAAAATTGTATAGCCCAATAACAATTGCTCAAATCTTTTGTTTTAGAGACTTCCGAAGCACCAATTTTTCCACATGGATTTATTTTATTCTTTTTTTCTCGTAGTCTTACTGAATCATTAATGGTTGCTGTTGGGAAATAGTTTCAACAAACATTGTACTTTACATTCATTTTTACTTTCAATTTTATAAGGTAAGAGCAAGTTATAGCTACTGGAACTCTGGGAAACTCTTCTTAATCAAATTACTAGTATAAAGTAAATTTCCTTATGAAAAGGCCTGAAATTCTTATAACTGTATTGTGAGTTGGGGAAACACAAAATTATCATTTTGTGGCCATTTGTATTATATTGTTAAATTGCAATCTATTCTTTCTCTCTTGCTTACAACAATTATAAGCCAAACTATAAAAAGGTATAGATGATGTTCTTCTACTTTAATATTTGAGTTTATTTTAGTAGGTCTTTATATCTGTGCATATTTGACCTAGGTCATGGTCAAGGGTCTTCCTCTATTCCTCTCAGTTAGGAATCACCACTGTTGCTCTTGTTGGCCTAAGAACTAATATAAGAACTACTCTTCATGTTTTTTTTTTTTTTTTTTTTGTCTCACCCTTGCTTTCTTGTGATGACTTCCTCATGCTTTTTATTTGTATTGGCTTCCTGCTTCCTCTAGTTATGATACCTCTTCAGTTTAAAGGACATTTCTTGGGAATCTGGGTTTACCACTCACTTAGCAAATCAATTACTTCCCTTATATTTCTTGTCTATTTTGGTATTGTCAAAGAGAGATTATACTTTTGCTTCTCTAATTTTTTTAGGGGAAAGAGAGCAGCTTCCAGGGCATTTTGCAGATGAGCTTAATTATGTAAAGGAAAATTGAATATAAGTTGTACCAAGAAAGGTATGACTTGTGCATGTAATCATGTGCTTATATTTTCTTATGTGGTCTCATGTGCTATAATTATGTAATGTTCCAGTGGCAGACCATTTTGTGTACTTGTTGTAAAAGGTAAAATTGTCGACCTGTCCACTAAACAAAACTTTAAGTTTATATAAGAATTCCAAAACCTATATCAGTGAAGCATAGACTCGGATCACTCATGATGATAGAATCTCTCATAATATTTTTATTACCTATTCTTGCTGTCAACCCTTTAAAAAATTTGTTACTCCACTATTGATTTCTATGTCATGGTATTTCCCTTTTTTCCCAAATATATACACTCTACCATCAAAAAGAATCACCATTTTAAAAAAAAAATCACTTCACACAAATAATGTTAGTTTTAAACAATTGGAAAAGCTTTAATTGTTCGTGGTTAGGTTGAGCTAATATAATCAAAATGACAATATTACCTAGATTAATTTACTCATTCAGTGCCATGCCAATCAAACTACCAAGAAACTTTTATAGAACTAGAAAAAATAATAACGCAATTCATCAAAAGATTAAGAATGTCAAGGGAACTAATTAAAAAAGTATGATATATGGTGGTCTGCATTATCTTTTACTGTGCTATTAAGTCTGTTACTGGCTAAGAAATAGAATGGTGAATCAAGGAATAGATTAGTGGTAAATGACCTCAGAAACCTAGTGTCGGATAAACCCCCAAATCCAAGTTTTTGGGATAAGAACTGAATATTTGACAAAAAGCTGTAGGCAAATTGGAGACAGTATGGCAAAAATTAGGTTTAGGTCAATATCTCACACCCTATACCAAAATAAGGCCAAAATGGGTAAATGATTTAAACATAAAGAGAGATATTATAAGTAAATTAGGGGAACATAGAATAGTTTACCTATCAGATCGATGAAAAAGGGAAGAATTAAAGACAAAACAATGATGTACAATTATAAGAATTACAGTATATAAAATGAATAATTTTGATTATATTAAATTTAAAAAGGTTTTGTAAAAAGAAGGCCAATACAACAAAGATTAGAAGGGAAACAAGAAACTAAGAAAAAAATTATATTAAATTTCTCTTATAAAGATCTCATATGTCAAATACATAAAAAACTGAGCCAAATTTATAAGAATTCAAATCATTCCTAAATTTGATAAAGTATCACTGGAAATGAATAGGCAGCTTTCACATGAAAAATCAAAGCTACCAATATAATTATGTAAAAATGCTAAATCAATTTTGAATAGAGAAATGTGAGTTAAAACAAATGAGGTACTACTTTACACCTGTCAGATTGACCAATAGGACAGTAAAGGAAAAATCTTAAATGCTGGAAGAAATGTGGCAAAATTGGGACATTAATGCATTGCTGGTGGAATTGTGAATTTATCCAACCATTCTGAAGGGCAATTTGGAATTATGCTCAAAGAGTTATAAAACAATGCATTCCCTTTGATCCCAGTATTACTACTACTAGGTCTCATGCCCAAAAGATTTAAAAAATGGAAAAGGACCCGTTTGTATAAAAATTGTTGTTGCTGCTCTTTTTGTGGTGATGAAAAATTGGAAACTAAAGGGATGTCCCTCTATTGGGAAATGGCTAATCAAATTGTGTTATATTATTTGATGATGATGAATACAGTTATACTATAAGGGATGATGAACAGAATGATTTCAGAAAGAGCTGTAAAGTCCCACATGAACTAATGCAGATTGAAATAAGCAGAAGCAGGAAAACATTATAAATAGTAATAGCAATATTGTGGAATCACTAAATGTGATAAGACTTTGGTACTAATAGCCAAATAATTATCCAGAATAATTCTGAAGGACTTATGAAAGAGAATGCTACCTACCTCCAGAGAAAGAACTGTTGGAATAGGAATACATATGAAGGAATGTGACTTATTATCTGTTTATTAGAGGATACATTTTAAAGTTTTTGTTTTTATCAGATTATTCACTTATAAAAATAAATAACATGGAAATATGTTTTGCATGATCATGCATGTATAATCCTGATTGAATTACTTGCAAATTCTATGGTGGGGAGGGAAGAAGGAGGGAGACAATTTGAATCATATAACTTCATAAAATTTACATGGAAATTTGTTTCTTTTAGGGAGTATTTTGATGGCTTGTTAATTTTCTTTTTCTGATATGGGATTATTTAAATATTCTATTTCTTCTTCTGTTAAACTAGACAATTTATAGTTTTTGCAAATAATCATCCATATCACCTAGATTACCATATCTTTTGCCATATAATTGGGAAAAATTGTTCTTAATAATTAGCTTAATTTCCTCTTCATTAGAGGTGAGGTCACCCTTTTTATCTTTGATATTGTTAATTTGGTTTTCTTCTTTCCTTTTTTAAGTAGATTAACAAGTACTTTACCTTTTTTATTTGTTTTTTCAAAGTACCAGCTTCTAATTTTATTTATTAATTCAATAATTCTTTCACTTTCAACATTATTAATTTTTCCTTTAATTGTTAGGATTTGTAATTTAGTTTTTATCTGGGGATTTTTCATTTATTCTTTTTCTAGTTTTTTAATTTGCATGTACAATTCACTGATCTCTTCCCTCCTGATTTGTTAATATATGCACTCAGGAATATAAATTTCCCCCTGGGTACTGCTTTGGCTACATCCCATAGATTTTCATATGATGGTCTAATTTTGCCACATTCCTTCCAACATTTATGATTTTCCTTTATTGTCATATATGCATTATATATAGTCATTCTCTTCAGTGAAATTATTCATTATTTCTATGATTTGTTCTTTAATCAACCAATTTTGTAGAATCATATTATTTAATTTCTAATTATTTTTTATTTTCCTCTCCATGTACCCTTACTAATTATTCTTTTTATTGCATTTATTATTATTTCTGCTCTTTTTCATTTGTTTGACATTTTTATGGCCTAGTACATGGTCAATCTTTGTGAATGTACTATGTGTTGCTGAAAAGATGTATTCCTTTTTGTCCTCATTTATTTTTCTCCATATATCTATTAACTCTAATATTTCTAAGATTTCATTTACTTCTCTTACCTCTTTCTTGTTTATATTTTGGTTTGATTTATCTAGATCTGAGAGAGGAAGGTTCAGGTCTCCCACTAGTATAGTTTTATTATCTATTCTTCCTTAAGCTCCAGTAGTTTCTCCTTTAAAATTTTGGATACTATACCATTTGGTGCATACATCTTGAGTACTGCCATTTCCTCATTGTCTATATTGCCATTTAGCAGGATGTAATTACCTTCCCTGTCTCTTTTAATCAACTCTATTTTTACTTTGGTTTTATCAAATATCATGATTGGGACTTGTACCTTCTTTTTCTCAGTTGATGACTAACAGATTTTGCTCCAGGCTCTTACCTTTACCTGTGTGTGCCTACCGGCCTCATGTGTGTTTCTTGTAGACAACGAATGTTAGGATTTTGACTTCTAACCAACTTTGCTATTTGCTTCCTTTTTATGGGTGAGTTCATCCCATTCATATTCAGCATTATGATTACCACTTGTGTATTCCTCATCATTTTGATTTCTTCTCCTAGTCCTGCTTTTCCTTCTTTTACTATTTCCTTCTGCATCAGTGGTTTGCTTTTAATCAGTCCCCTTAATCCTTATTTTGCTTCCCTTCCCAATCCCTCCCTTCTTATTCCCCTTATATTTTTCTGTAGGGTTTATTGAATTCCCGCCCCCTCTTTCCCTCCCTTTTGGCACTCCCCGCCCCAATCCCCCCCACTAAGTTTTCCCTTCTCAACTTCCCTGTAGGATAAGATAGAATTCAATACCCCAATGGATCTAGATGCTCCTCCCTCTCAGAGTTGATTCCACTAAGAGTAAGGTTTAAGTATTACCTATTAGCCCTCACTTCCTCTCCTTCTTATAATAGTATTATTCCCCTCCCCCTCCCATGCACCTCTTTTTGTAATATAATTCATCCTAATTTTCTTATTCCTTCAAGTTTTTTCTTGGTGCCATCTCTTGTTTCCCCCCTTTCTTTTTTACATGTCATCTTCAACTACTTAGTACCCCAAACACTACCTATGAATAATTCTTCTCACTACTGTGATAGTTAATACAGTTTTTGAGAGTTACAAATATCATTCCCCAAAATAGCAAGCCAGATAAAAAATACTTGTTTTGCTTATCTAACTGTTGGTATAATGGTGAGCCAACCAAAATGATATTTTGATAAATTATACACTTAGATTATCACAGTATGATAAATTTTGAAAATAAGAATAAAATTGTAATGTATTTCAGAAAGCACTTTTTAAAAAGTCATATATATTAGGAAGATTTCAATTTTCTTATCAATACTTTACTCATTATAGGCAGATATGGCTCAACAAAAAGAGTCTTGGATTTAAAAAAGAGGTTCTAGATTGATCCTACCTTTATTACAAGATATATAATTATGTAACTACTTACTAATTGTGTAAAAGTGTACCACTGTGCAAGTCTCTTATTCTCCTTAAGTCCATTTTCTCCTCTAGAAATTAGGTATGAGGCAGAGGACATATGAAATTCCATCTAACTTTTAAATCTGTTGTTTTTAGTTTTTTCAGTCATGTCCCATTCTAAATAATCCCATTTAGATATTTCTTGGCAAAGATATTAAAATGTCTTGCTATTTCCTACTCCAGTTCAATTTGTGGATTAGGAAACTGAGGCAAACTAGATTAAATGACTTTTCAGAGGTCATACATTTAGTAAATGCCTGAAGCCAAATTTGAACTCATCTTTATTTATTTATTTATTTTTTTATTTTAAACCCTTAACTTCTCTGTATTGACTTATAGGTGGAAGAGTGGTAAGGGTAGGAAATGGGAGTCAAGTGACTTGCCCAGGGTCACACAGCTGGGAAGTGTCTGAGGCTGGATTTGAACCTAGGACCTCCTGTCTCTAGGCCTGGCTCTCAATCCACTGAGCTACCCAGCTGCCCCTAAATTTGAACTCATGATGATGAGTCTTCCTGACTGTATGCTGGACAATCTATACATCACTCCACCTAACTAGTAATTAAACTTGATACAATGAAATATTTATTTATGTTAAGAATTCCTTGCTTGATATTGATTCTTGAAATAAATGAAATATTAAATTTGTGGAATTTTTGAGAGTGAAAGTGATGATTCTTTCCCTAAAATTATCTAACTGACAGAGTAGTTAGATTAAATAGATGAGATTTTAAACTAAAAGACATAGACTGCATTTTCCTTAATTTCTTTTTACTTATTTTGTATATCGAGCTTTAAAAAAACGGGTGTTGGTATTTATTGTAGAAGCTGTGCTGTCAGTATATATTTTAAATCCTCAAAGAATCTTAAAACAGATATTTTAGTGTGCCTGCTTTGGTCACCTATACAATTTATATGACCCATACTGTTAACAATAGACTAATTGTAAAACAATAATAAAAATACAGAATTTCATTTTAAGATTTTTTATTACTTCAAAAATATTTGAAGCAAATATTATTTCCACTCCATTATAATATTTGAAAATTATTATTATAATTAGCACTCTTCTGTACTTAAGTTCCTTTTCTAGACTATTTTCTCAGATTTTTTTCATATCAATGCTTAAAACATCCTTATTTGACTTCACCTCCCACTCTAACTATGATTCCTTTTAAAGTTAAACTCTAAAAAAAATATTATTTTATCTTGACTTGCTCACTCAATAATTATTAATCAGCCCCTTTCAATATGGCTTTCAATGTGACCATTCTATCTGAACCGCTTTCTCCATGGTGATGGACTATTTCTTATTTTATAAACACAATGCTATTTTTTCAGTCATCAAACTTCTTGACTTTTTCTTAGCTATTGATATTATTGACCACCTCTAGATGAATACACTCTCATTCTGTAGCTACAGTGACCTCACATCTGTTGATTTTTCTATTTAACTGACCATTTGCTTTGTATCTTTATGGGATGATGGAAGGGATTATTCATCTCTCCCTCCTAGATAGAGGCCCTTCATCCCCTCTTCATTAGATAATCTTTAGCTTCTTTTAAAGCTGACCTCTACTGAAGCCTTATGAATGATTTACTAATGCCTAATGAGAGTTGTCATCATGATGAAAAGATTTCATATTTAATTATCTTTGTATATAATGAAATTTCAATTTATTTTGCCTTCTGTCAATGAAATATAAGCTCCTTGAAAACTGGAGTTATTTTGGTTCTGTCCTTGGTTCTAAGACTTTAAATAATTATGAGCATATAGTAGAGCTAATAGATCTACTAGTAGATCTAATAGTCAGACAGTCAGATTGATAGATGGAAGTTGACAGATAAATAGAAATGTGTCTGTGCATGTATACTTAGATACATACTTATATGTACATATATGTAAATATACACACATGTGTGGAAGAAAAACAATTTTAAAGCATTTACAGAAGTAATATATGACAAAATATATAGTTGAATAGCAACAAATAAAACAATAGCTTGATTGACTTTTTCATTAAATTTTTATTTCTCCCTTGATGACTAACCCATTTTTTTGCTTTTGTCTGAATTATACATTTTAACACTTTATTGTTTTCAATGAACAATTGTTTTACATACCTTTTCACATTTCTTCCTAATTACATCTTTTGATGCCGAGTTTTGCATCCACCACAAAATTTTAAACTCTTTAAAGGATAGTAGACTTGTTTGGTATTGCCTGCAGAGGCTACTTCATAGCTAAGTGCATAAAAAATTATAAATTGATGAATATAAAGAGATTTCCCTATAGATAGAAAAACTGAATTATAAAAGGTGCTTAAAATTGGGGAAGAAAATTTTATAAACAGACAAAATACAAAAGTAAGAGAATCAATAATATGTTTGTATTTTACTGTTAATATGTTTGTGATAGCATTAATAAATTTAATATTAAATATTTTGACATTTAATAATGATGATGTTGAAATAGAATTAAAAACTTGTGCATTCATTATTATTTTTCATGGAAAATTACTGCATTATTTTTGATACCATTACATCAAGGGAAAATACTTTTCTAGCATTAAAAAAAATCTATTTTTAAAATAACATTATTTAAAAGGAACATAGAATTCACTTTTATTTTTCATAGCAAAATTTGTTACATTGCTTAACTGACATTTGACAAAAGATGACTCTAAAGCAGTGATTCCCAAAGTGGGCACCACCGCCCCCTGGTGGATGCTGCAATGATCCAGTGGAGCGGTGATGGCCACAGGTACATTTATCTTTCCTATTAATTGCTATTAAAAATAAAAAAAAATTTTCCAGGGAGCTAAGTAATATTTTTTTTTTCTGGAAAGGGGGTGGTAGGCCAAAAATGTTTCGGAACCGCTGCTGTAAGGGAAAATAATTCAGGCATGTCTACAGCATCTCAGTTTCTTCAAATAGCACTTAAAAATAAGGATTTGTTTTTCTTATTAGAAACATTACTTTCCTTCAGTAAACTCATTTTGATTCAGATGTAATGGAAATCTTAGGTTCTGTTGGATATCCTTATCGACAACTTTTTTTTTTTGCTTTTCCATATTTTAAAACTTAATACTAGGTTAAAACAAAAGCCTACTCTCTTCCAAAAATGGCCAAAAATCATTTTAAAGAAATCATTAAAACAAAGCCATTACTGTAATTTCTTTGGGCATGTCAACATTTGTTGTGTTTTTTTAGAGATCATCAGAAAATAAACAGAAAAGAAAGCTTAGATGCAGATAATATAACAATAGGAAAATTGTAGCTTCTTATTTCTCTGAAAATGGATCTGCTTTCTTTATCTTTCTTAAAACCTGTAATCTGCTGATTAGTTTGTAATTTATGATATTGTAAAAAATGTGATATTCAGAAAAAAATCTAAACTTCAATTTACACTATGGTTTCCCAGCTTATTCCTCTACTTTAATATATCATCAGTATTCTATAGTTCCCCTTTCCCTTTCCTATTGTCCAGTTAGTAATTAATAGCTTTTAAAATAGAACAAGACTAAATGTGGTGGTATTCTGTAGGAAATGAGTATGTGGCCATTGCAAGAGATTCCAAGATACACAGGTATGTTGAGTTCAGTTTATAGGATTTTCATATTAATTTTTTTGTAGACTGATTCTTAAGGAAATTATGGTAATCTTTTGTTAGTACCACTTAAAATTTGCAGGAATTACAGTAAGATTGTGTACCTCACAATGCATTTCAATAATAGAGTACTCGTCCTGGGGCAATTATAACATAGAGTGATGAGTTTTACTGGAAAGATTTAAATGAAATATCTATAAAAGTAAAGTTGACATTTTCCTTCTGAACCTTATGTTTCTTTTAAACTTTGCTTTAGAAGTAGGAAATGATGTGTCAAGTTGCTAATGTCATTCTTGTCATTACTAATCAATAGGTCATCAGAATAACGCAGAATTGGATGTTTCCAATTTTGATTTTTTTAAAGGCAAAGATACTATCATAAATGGTTCATTTTAACAAAAAAATTCTCTCATGCCTATTGAGAATGTGGCTAGATGAACTGCCATTTATCATCCAAGGTTAATACTTATCTATATTGCATCATGGCTAGACAAGGAATTAATGTTTAATACTACTTGGAAAAGGAAAGAAATTGATTTCACATACACCTATCTTGTTTTAAAATCAGAACATGTATTATGACAACTCTGACTTCTACTAACATTTAACAACCAGGTTAAGTAATATGTTGTGAAAGATTGAATGGAAATGATTTTCATTGATTTCATCTGAATTGACTTGTTTCAGCAGTAGGAAAATGCAAAGTTTTAGTTTTTTTATTAGTATATTGTCATTTATAAAAGTCTAGTTAGGAGTAATGGGAACATTTCTATTAAAGATCTTATTTTCAGAGGTTTGTAGCTAGTTTATGAAAATTGCCTTAGGCTGAAACTTGATGGAAGAGATTACAAGGCAATTTTCTTGCTTCTTTTTTTTATTACTCTTCATTTTAGCCAGAGATATATTAATGAGTATTAGTAACTTTACAAAAAGGGCTTGAAAGACCCAATTTAAGCTTTACAAAAGTAGTTTACATTCCATACCACTCTGTCAAATTGTTTTCTATTGAAGTTGAATAATATTCCCATATCCAGAATTTTTAGAAACATTATGATTTAAATATTTCATATACAATCATTATTGAAATGAAGAATGAAAGTCATGTCTTTAAATTTCACCTAATCCATAAAACTCATCATCAGCGATGTTACATTGTTTGAAATTCCTATGACCATTAGCATTGTTTACCCCTGTTCTCCAAATAGGACCTTATTTCAAGATTAATATTTGTTAAAATTTCTATTTAGTCAATAGGAATTGGCCTTCCTCAGGGCCTAATTTTATTTTTTAAATAATATTTCCTTTTCCCCAATTTTATTTATTCACTTTTTTTAAGATGTGTGTTCCTAATATTCTCTCTTTCCCATCCTCTCTCTGTTACTCCCTATAACTTTTCTCCCATCCCTGAGGCAGTAAGCATTCTGAAATAGATTTTACATGTATAATCATCTAGAACATTTTCTGTAGTAGTCATTTTGTGGAAGAGTGAAAAAAGTAGAAAGAAAGCAAAATATACTATGTTTTAGTCTGCATTCAAACTCCATTTGCTCTTTTTTGGGAGACATTGCATTTTTCATCATGAGTCTCTGGAATCATCTTGGATCATTATATTCAAACTCTACTTTTAAAGAAAATGATTCATGTATTATAATATTTATGCTCCTGTCAAATACAATTAAATTTTATGATGATTGGATTAATAATAGATGCAATAGATTTTACTTAATATAGTGATTGTTTGATAAAATGGGGAAAATAAAGCATTTTTAGTCCCCACATCCCTTTTGTCTACATGTAAACATTCCCTCACAGGCATGTGAATTAGTTTGAATAGTTCAGATCTTTCACAGCATATCATAACCATATACTAATAATATTTTAGTGGGTTTTTGGTGGATTTCTTTGTTTCTCAAAATGTATTATAAAAACAAAAAACTGGTTTATCCTAACTTGGGGTAAAAGAGGCAACACTACATACAAACTGAATTATATTCCAATACAGTTATAATTTACTTCTCATTTATTAATGCTTTTAGAGATTCAGGAGAACAGCAGGTAAGAACCACCCAGTGTTAACTGGCTTTTAATATGCTCTCACTGTCTGCTAGTCCAAATTAGGCAGACACAGAAGTATGCTTATTGTCTACTAGAGAACTGAGTTCTGTTTACTATGTGTGACAACACCATGAGGACCCAAGTACCACAAACCTAAAGTAATTCTGAACAGTAATTCAGAAATTTAATGTGCCCATTTTTTTTTCTTCCATGAGCTTGCCTCAGAGTCCTGGAGGACAAAAGATTTATTGCTTCTCTTTGCAATATTATGTATGCATCATTCCCAAAACACCATAGAAATGCATTTGTATTAAAGTGATGACAACCAATAGGTACCTCTGTACTAAGTAACTTTGCATCCCCTTGCATGGTGTCAGACAACGCATTCAGGAAGGCTGTGTACTTTCCTTAACATAGTTTGAAGTGAATTGAAATATTTCTGTCTGAGACGAGTTACTCATCTCTTGTTCATGGGCCTTTCTAGATTGAGTGGCTAGAGATTTAGAGTGTACTAATTTAATATCTCATACTCGTAGTTTCTATTTTGCTTGCAGTTCACTGGCACCTTAATGAAATAATGCTCCCTTTATGTCAGAAGAGTCACTTCTTTGTCTTTTTCAGAGCTGGGATAGTCAAACGAAGTATACTTAACTCACTTGATTTTGGCCAAATGGCAGAACAACAAAGGTGCAGGGGAACAGGGGCTGTGCTAGGTGAAGATCAGGATATAGATAGGGAGAGCAGTGACCACACTTCTCAGATTGTACCATTGTGGAAGCACAAAAAACAGAGTCTGAATACTAGCTCTGAAAACAGCAGCACAAAAACCCCAAAACTTATGACAGTGCCAACCTCACCTGAAGTATAGAACTACACTAAAAAACAAAGGCAAGAGTCAAATAATAGTCAGGAAAATGAGAAAAATGACAAAAAAGGACCAGATCATTAAAAGCTATTATGGCAATATAGAAAATCAAGTCATACTCTCCAATGAAGAGAATGATATCAAAGCAGCTACAGGCAAAGCCTGAAAGAAGAAAAATATGAAGTGGACTCTAACCTAACCAAAAAGCTTAGAAGAGCTAAAAAAATTTAAAAATCAAATGATATATAGAGGAAAAATTGCAAAAAAATTAATAATATAAGAAAATTGTGAAAAGAGTATTAAGAGCTCTGTAAAAGAGGCAAAAAAATAATGAAGGAAAAAAACACCTTACTAATAGAATTGGCCAAATGGGGGAAGGAGAGAAACAAACTTAATAAAGAAAATAAGTTCTTAATTAGAAATGAGCAAATGGAAACTAATGTCTCCATGATACATCAAGTAACAATATATCAAAGTCAAAAGTATGAAAAATGGAGAAAAATGTGAAATGTCTTTTCAGAAAAAAATAAATCTGGAAAATAAATTAAGCCAAGATAATTTAAGAATTGTTGGACTACCTGAAGGCCATGATAAAAAATTTGGGACGTCATATTTGAAGAGATTATAAAGAAAAACAACTTCTCACATAATATATTAAGAAAAAACAAAATGGTACATGGTTTAGACATAATAATTGAAATAACAAATGAGAAAGAACTAGAAATTTACTTGTCACAATTTGGATGAAGGAAGAATTTATGGCCAAACAATAGATTAAAATATAACAAAAAGTAAAATGGATAATTCTTATAATATCCAAAAAATCATTCAAATACAACCAATGTAGTCAAGATAATCAGGAAAACAGAACTGGGGAAAATAATTATAGCAATTTTCTCTGATAAAGATCTAATTTCTCAAAGTTTGAGAAATGAATGAAATTTATAAAAATATGTGTCTGAGGATGACAGAATTGACAAAAGAAGAAATCAAAGCTATTTATGGCCACACAGAAAAAGGTTCTCAATCATTTTATTTAGAGAAATACAAATCAAAACAACTCTCAGAAGCCACCTCAAAACTATAAAATTGTCTTACATGGAAGAAAAGAAAAATGGCATATGTGGAAACACCGGGAAACTCATACACAATTGGTAGAGTTGTGAATTGGACCAATAATTATGGAGTACAATTCAAAACTATGCCCAAATGTATATGAAACTGTGTGTAACCTTTAGTGCAGCAATAACATTATTTGTTCTGTATTTCAAATAGGTTAAAATAAAAGCAAAATGATCCAAATGTGACAATATATATTATAGCAGCTTTTTAATGATAGCTCATAATTAGAAATTGCAAAAATGTCCAACAATTGGATAATGCCTGAACAAATTGTGGTATATGATTGTGATGGAATAGTAGTGTTCTATAAGAAATAGCAAATAGAATGGTTTCAGAAAAAAACCTGGGAAGGCCATATGAAATAATGTGAAAATAAGTGAACTGAACTAGAAAACATTGTAAATAGTAATAGCAATTTTGTAAAATGATCAAGTTCAAATGACTTAGCTATTCTGATTAATACAACTATCCAGTTCCAAAGGATTTAGAATGGGAAGTTCTATATACCTTGAGAGAGAGAAAACTGATGAAGTCTGAGTGGAAATTGGGCATCATTTTTTTTTTACTTTATTCATTTTTCTTATTTTTTTGCAACATGGTTGACATGGAATTGTGTTTTGCATTATTTAATGTGTATAAATGATATCACATTTATTTCCTTCTCTAGTCAAGGAGCAGCAGGAAAGAGAGAATTTAGAACTCAATTTTAATGTATGTTAAGTAAAAATAAATCATAACTTTTTTCCATTTATTCCATGATTTCTGGTGAATTTTGGAATAGTCATTTCTTTAAACTTATTCCTTCTACAGATAGAACCAGTATCACTTTGTGGATTATCTTAAAATTGGATTAGAAATTTTAACATCCTCGTGTTTTATGTATTTTTGTTGGTCCTATCATGATTCCTAACTTTAATGTCTAATTAAAGCGGATTCATTATTCATTGATTAAGTACTCACTATGTTATCCTCACTAAGCAAAGTACTGATGATAATAGAATGAAAGCAAAGTCAGCTAGTCCTGTCATCAGGAGACTCACCAAATAAAGTGAACCTTCCCAGAGAGAAAGATATATTTAGATTCCCACACTTCAGAATTATCTCTTTAGAAATTAAATTTCCTTTCTTGGGTGAACATTTAGAAAATTACTCATCTAGAATTGGATCTTTTTGGACCAAAGAGACTAGAAGTCAGAGCAAAATGTTAACAACCTACTACAGGATCACTCTAAAGAGGAGATTGAAAGTTGCCACCCGGATTTGCTGCAAAATTCACTTGTTTTTTTTATAATTGGAAATGCTAGCATTATAAACAATATAAATGGAGTAATGGTAAAGCTTCAGAACACCTTTTTTCATTCACAGTTATTGCTATTACTTAGGGAGAATGGTTTTGTGTCTCTGGATTTTATTACAAATAATAGCTAAAATAAGTCACAGTGAACTTAGCCAATTTATGAATTTTACACATCATTTGTAAGATTATTCACCTCTGAGCTTATGTAAAACTCTACACCTTAAACAAAGTTCCAATGCATTTTAATATCTGTGTGAAATTCATATTCACTTTTCTTTCATTTTAAGCTACAATTCAAAGCATTTCGCTTAAAACAAACAACTCTTTTGAATGGAGATAAAGGAAATCTCCTAAAAATTAATATGCTTTTTTTTATTCTGAATGATAAGATTGGTAAAGGTTGAATTGTTGGTCTCAACATATACTTATTATCATGCGGTATGGTTTCTAAATATCACTGTTTATTTTACACAGTAACCAATAATAAGTGCAATGATCATCAGACTTATGAGAACATGAACTGAAAATAATTTTGAGGATGATACCATAATTCTCAATAACCTTTTTCAAGGTTAACTTTTGAAATAAATCATCTTTTAACTTGATAAGCAAATATACTGCTGCAATAGGATCTCAATTATTTTTTATTCCTATCATTGACAGAATTAAGTGTGTAAAACAAAGAAGTGGGTTTATTACATATTCTAAAAAAAATAACCAAGTCTTAACAATATCTGAAAGCAGTAAAAATAAATGAACAAACCAATAACAAACATCAACATAAGTATTTTATATATTATCATAAGTATAAAATATTATTTAATCCAATTTGCATCTATACTGGCAAGATAGGAAAATGTTATTCAAATATAAGAGGCTTAAAACAACAAATTCCTTTTTATAGAATGTGAGTCATTTATTAAATGTGTAAGACCTAATTAGAAAGTTACTAAATAGATAGAGATAATTCTATTATGCCTAAGTTTTTAAACTGTTTTCAGGCACCTGAAACATGTATGAATTTCTATTTTGAAATGCCATATAAATATCTTGTATTTGTAGGAGAAAATGGAGCATTCCATATTTTGCAAGTTAATTACTAAATGCATATGCCTTATTTATATGTTTTAACTGTAGTTTGCCCATAATTGGTCAGTTAACTTACTGAAGAAATTTCTTCATTTTCATTTGCCTGTTATTATAACTCAATAGTTTGGGGATCATGAATTGCTATTATATTTTGAGGCATACCCAGGATGGGCAGTTTTAATTATAATTGGATATGAGTGTATAAGTCCTATGTGTGAATCCTAGAAATGTATGAACTTATCCTATTATCAAGTGAGTATGAACTTCTTTGTGGAGTGACATATAATTGCCAAATATCTGTTGAATAAAAAGTATGTCATATGTTACAACAAGCTCTGACTGGAGAAATTTTGTCAGCAACTTCATCTCTATTTCCCTGTAGACTGATAAAAAAAAGCCACATAAAATGTATTTTTTTCTTTTTACTAAGGGGACACATATAAATTTTTACTCAACAGTTGAATTTTTTTCCCTATTATGAGGTTTGTTGAACTCAGTCAATAAATTACCATTGTCTTGCAGGAGAGCTCCTTGGGTGCTAGAAGCTGATTCGAGATTAAATTTTACTTTTAAAAAGGAAGGGTATGTTTTGTATTTCTTTAATTTTCTATATTTTTCACCTTTTCAATCACTAATAACCTTATTTTTGTCCTTTTAAATTGTTACCAATTAGGTAAGAACATTATGATATTTAGATTCTTTATCTTTTAAAATTTTATTTAATTAATTAATTTAGGATATTTTTCCATGGTTACAATATTCGTGTTCTTTCCCTCACCTACTCCTACCCCTTCCTATGGCCCATGCACAATTCTACAGGGTTTTACATGTGTCATTGATGAAGACCTATTTCCATACTATTGATATTTGCACTAGGGTGATTATTTAGAGTAAATATCCCCATCAACCCATGTGATCAAGCAGTTGTTTTTCTTCTGTTTCCACTCCCAGAGTTCTTCTTCTGGATGTGGGTAGCGTTCTTTCTCATAAACTCCTCTGAGCCCTCCTGGATCATTGCATTGCTGTTAGTAGAAAATTCTATTATATTCAGTTGTACCACAGTGTATCAGTCTCTGTGTACAATGTTCTCCTGGATCTAATCCTTTCACTCTACATCAATTCTTGGAGGTCTTTCCAGTTCACATAGAATTCCTCCAAGTTCATATAGGATTCTTTGAGCACAATAGTATTCCATCACCAACATATATCACAATTTGTTCAGCCATTCCCCAATTGAAGGGCATCCCCTCATTTTCCAATTTTTTGCCCCCACAAAGAGCACAGATATAAATATTTTTGCACATGTTTTTTTTTCCCTATGATCCCTTTGGGGTACAAACCCAGCAGTGCTATGGCTGGATCAAAAGGTAAATAGACATTTTTTTAACCCTTACCTTCCATCTTGGAGTCAATACCGTGTATTGGCTCCAAGGCAGAAGAGTGGTAAGGGTAGGCAATGGGGGTTAAGTGATTTGACCAAGATCACATAGCTGGGAAGTGTCTGAGATCAGATTTGAAATTAGGACCTCCTGTCTCTAGGCCTGGCTCTCAATCCACTGAGCCACCAGGCTGCCCTAAATAGACTTTTAAAGCCCTTTGGGCATAGTTCCAAATTGCCATCCAGAATGGTTGGATCAATTCACAACTCTACTAGCAATGCATGAATGTCCCAATTTCACCACATCCCCTCCAATATTCATTACTTTGCTGTCATTTTAGCCAATCTGCTCAGTGTGAGGTGGTACCTCAGAGTTGTTTTGATTTGCATTTCTCTAATTATAAAAGATTTAGAACACTTTTTCATGTGCTTATTGATAGTTTTGATTTCTTCATCTGAAAATTATCTAGTCATGTCCCTTGCCCATTTATCAGTTGGGGAATGGCTTGATTTTTTTGTACAGTTGGTTTAGCTCCTTTTATATTTGAGTAGATATTTAGATTTTTTTTAAATTACCATAACTTTGTTTTTAAGGAAAACTGTAATTTCTAGCTTCTCAGGCAATGGTAGCTAAGAACTTCAAATTATACTATAAATTTTTTAATTTGTTTAAGAAATTTGATGTATAGACAGCTAGAATTCTTTACATTTATGAAATTATTTAAAATGCCACATGATCTTTCTTGAAACTTTTCAGTTTAGATACTGTGTAATGAAACTCAAAAGATAAATCCTATGTCTCCAAGAGTCTGTAAACAACTTTGTCAAATTGGGGATATAGAAAAACATATCTAATGAAGCCAATGATTTACTAAGGAAAGAAAATATTTAACTGAATGTGAAAATGTAATGGTCATCCTATGGAGCATGTGTGGTGAAAGGCCTATGTTCTGTGTATTTATATTGATCATATTTTTTGCAAAGAAAACATTCCAGATAATGCTGAGGCTATACCCTGGCCACTAGCAGCAAGATATAAACCTTGACTTCTTGATAAAAATGTCTATGGAATTAAAGGTACTATTCTATCTCCACCCAAAAATGTAAGTTTTCATCAAAAATATTTCATCACTTAGTTATTTTCACTCAGAAGTCATTAGAAGTAGATGTATCTTCTTACTCTTTTTTTACTCTTCTGAGAATATGGCCTTTTATTCAGCTATTTCTCTTATAGAGTTTCCTATCAAAGCATGGATTTCTTTTTTTTCTTCCCCCTAACAACAAAAGAATTTAGCTATACATGGTAGTGAGTACATGAGCTATTTTAAATAAGACATACTAGATTTCCTCAGTTTTGTGTTTCATTCTCAAGGATCTGGTGACCTGAGAACATGTCTGACATAAGTGTGGGTAGCATTTGTAGCAAACTTGTGAGTTCAAGAATCCTGGAATTTAATATGCATTCAGAAGGACTGCTTTATCTAATGCTAATTTTTTTTAGAACAGGAAATCCTTTTACCCCTCCCTAAACAATACAATAAGCCTTACTCTAGCTCATTAAATAACAGGGACTTTGAGTTAGTACATAACTGATGAAAAGGTAAAATAGGTTCCCGCCTTTGTTCCAATCTCATTACACCCCAAAATGGTCTTCTTTTGGCCAGGACAAGACCTCTATTGAATGAGTGATAGCTATTCCATTTCATTCCATCTTCTTCAGCATACTGACTCCTCTTGCATCCCTATCTCACTTAAGTTCAATGAGTTATTATTGTCATTATTGCCATTCCCTTCATGAATCCTTCAGGTAACAATATTGCCTCCTCAATAAATTTATCAGCCTCTAATTAAATTACATCTGGGCACTACACAAAATATCCTTTTCCCCTACTGCAAATAGTTGCTAAAAGCCATTTTTATTTAAACCACTACAAAATAGTAATACCATGTGATTTTGCTTTTAGAATTCATAGTTTAAGCAATTGAACAGGGAGGAAAGACCTACATGCTGGCAATGAGATGTAAGGGAATTATTATTATTTGTTTAGTACAGAATTTAACCTTGTCAAGAAGACAGTCCAGTTCATTAAGGGTATATTAATTTGGAGTAAAAACAAGTATAATGTGTAGGAGAATGTTTATTTTACCTATTCCTCAGTTTTTTTCCATTGAGGCTGATTGATCTCCCTTCCTAAAGTTGACCTTTAATTTAAGTCTTTTTCATTAATCTAAATTGGTTGAGATTTAAGGGTCTTTATATCTATCAGAGTCCCTTTATGAAGAGACAAATTCTCCTAGTGTGAATAGCATATAATGATTTTTTCACAATATAACTAATTAGTAATTAATTAACAGTTTGCTAATAAAATGACAACACTCTTAAGTAGGTTAGTGTCTATCATTAGCATTTGGAATTTTAGGAGTAGCAAAAAACATATTCAAACTTTGAAGGTAGAAATGTAATGTAGTCCTTTTTAACTCTAACACTCGATGAGTCAATATTTTTTAAACCCTTACCTTCTGTCTTAGAATCTACACTAAGTATGAATTCCAAGGCATAAAAGTGGTAAGGGCTAGACAATTAGGGTTAAATGACTTCCCAGGGTCATACATCTAGGAAGTATCTGAGGCAAGATTTGAAACTGATACCTCCCATCTCTAGAATTGGCTCTTCATCTATTCAACCACCTAGCTGCCAAGACATTCCCTCTTTCCCTTTACCTGTTGTCCCCAGCATGCTAACATTTTTGTTAGTAATTGGCATTTGCTTGAAGCCTTCATTCATATACTGTAGATTATCTTTATTTCTTTCTAAAGACTAATTTTTATTAGAAGAGCTAATGGTTTAGACTTTATTCATATATGTAGACAATTTCAACATGGATTTTGGTTTATTTTTAACAGAATTCTATTGAAAGAGCCAAATAAATTTGCTCTTTTGCTAAGTGTTTATTTCATAGAACTGATAATTAAGTTAACTACTGGCTTGACCACACACTTGAGACTAGTCATTGAACAGTTTGTATCATAGGGTTAATTTATTTGTTTTCAGCCTAACAGAATACGAAATCATCTTACTGCATTGAAAAGAAAGTAGGATCTGGATTTGGAGTACAAATTCTGCCTCTTGATGATATTACTTGTCCAATGTTGGGCAAATTTCAAAATTATAAAATTTTATTTGGATTAATTGATTTTTGTGTCTCTCATAGCTTTTAATCTGTGAGTTTACATATGACCAAATGTATGTCCAAACAACTATTTCAAGATAGAGTTCAATTTTAAAGTGGTATCTTTTGCACATAGTATCATGTTAACTTTCTTTATATTCTTGGCACATAATAGAGCCATAGACCATAATAATGAATATTTGTCGTCTGATTAATGAGTGTCATCTTAACTTTTTTTACATTCTTACATTCTTAGCATATAACAGAGTACTTAGACCATCATAGACCATATTAATGGATATTTGTTGTCTGACTAGTGAGTATTTTTAGAATTTTATTTTTTTGTTTTATTTTTCTTGTACATTGTATTATGGTATAAGATATTTTTATCCTTGCATGTGTCAAATAGTACACAACATACTTCAAAAAAAACTTATAGAAAAAAACTTATAGAAAAAAAAACTTAGTTCTGGGACCTGGAACAAAAATAATGTAGCCTCTAATAATTGAAATGATTATGACCTCTTATTGTAATGGACTCATTCATTATCTGTAAGTTTCATGTTTTCAAAGACTGCTCCCAGTGTCAGTTCTTTGTGTCTTTTCAAAAGGGTAGCTATAGTTATACTTACGAATAAAGAAAATATCACAGTAATCCAAGGGCATTGATTTCAATAAAAATAGGAAAACTTAAATCATAGAGACTTTCAAAAAGCCATTTTACCATTTGACTTCCAAATTTATTTGAAGAACATAGTCAGTACAATTATGAGTTCTTATTCCCCTCTCTTACTGACAGTATTCACTGACAGCATTCAGCCAAATCAGTAGGAAAGTAGAAAATAACCAAAGACTTCTGAATGGCAAATAAGCCAAAAAAAGTGGCAGAAAAATGTTCAAAAAAGAAGAGTTAGAAGGATTTGGGGTAATAGAAGAAGGGTGTTAAGTATGGGGAAAATAGGAGCAGAAGTAATGTCTTTGCCCTATGAAAGAAAGGAATCATAAATTTAGAGCTGAAAGGAGCCACAGAGGCCATCAATTTCAATACTTTTATCTGTAATGAGATTGAAGCACATAAAACTTAAATCATTTGCCTACCAATCACACAACTGACAATAATCCAAGATCAGTTTTAAATTCAGTACTTTCTAGCTCAAAATCCAGCATCCTATTGATTATTCCATGTTGCATCTCTGAGAGGCACAGATCCCTCTTTTTACTGACCTTTGGAATACTTACATATATTTGTTCAGTCAGGCTTAAACTTCCCTGGAAATTCAGGATTTGGAGGACTCACTAGACTTTATTATATCTTGAGCATATCTCAGAGTGGGTAGAATGACAAGTGTTTGTTTTTAAATGTTCTTATACATTTTTATTAGTCTTCATAGTTGTGCATCTCAATGAATCTGATTACAAAATATGGCTGAGTTCAGTCCTAATGAAGCAAATTTTGCCTGTAGTATGACATCTGTCTCCTTTTCTATGAATGAAAAGAAGATGTCCATCTCACTTATTCTTCCTCAGTTTATTGCCTTTCTACTGGTCAATTGTCAACGAATCCTACTAATAAACTATAGTAATAGTTTAAATCTGGATGTGTTAGCTTTCTAAAGGGTGTATTTGCATTTTTATAGAGGATGTTTAATGACATAAAACCCTTCATGACCCAAGTAACAAATGAATGGATGATGGAAAAATATCTATTAAGTGTTTATTTAATATGGACCAACAACTGTGAGAAGAGCTGGCAATATAAATAAAAGCAAAAAGACTGTCCCTGCTTTCAAACAACTTATATTTTAGAGGAATGCTTTGGACTGGGAAGTCAGGAAGACAGTAATTGAATCCACAGTCCAGTTTATTGGCATATACTCTCTAGGAATGGTTGCATTGATTTGATTTATTTTCAGAGCCAGGTATAGATAATGAGAAGGGTAGAGGGAGGAAGACATATATACTATGAAATAGAATTGCATAGAGATAACCAGGAAGTGGTGTGATGGACCTGGAACATAGTAAGATAATGCAAAACACTTGCCAACAGATCCCAGCACTGAAGGGCAAAGAGGCTCACATTCCAGTAGGGGAAGGAGATTAGAGCTGCATACTCAAGGCAAAAGGATAGATAGGTAGTAGCATTAGGATTTCTGACTATGGCAGGTGCATACATAGAAATAGCTTATGATGCTATTATTTTAAGTACTACTTAATATCCCTAAATCATATCACATAGACAACAACCTACTTTGACTACTCACAAAATCTGTCCTGTTTCCTGGGACTTTTTTCTATATTCAAACCATTTAAAATTTTGCAGATGTATGACAAATATAGAGGAGGAAAACAGTCATATGGAGTGAGAAATCCTACTAGTCACTTGCATTTCTCTTTTTTGGGATGTGGAGGCAATAAGAGAGAGGTGGAAGGTAATAAATATTTAGAATTTTTTTTAAACCCTTGTACTTTTGGTGTATTGTCTCATAGGTGGAAGAGTGGTAAGGGTGGGCAATGGGGGTCAAGTGACTTGCCCAGGGTCACACAGCTGGGAAGTGGCTGAGGCCGGGTTTGAACCTAGGACTTCCCGTCTCTAGGCTTGACTCTCACTCCACTGAGCTACCCAGCTGCCCCTATTTAGAATTTTTAAATTTAGTTTATTATGAATGTAGTCACAAAATATTTTAATTAAAAAAAAACAGGAAAGAGAGATCATTGTATTAAGTGAAATGTATTTTAAATGGATGCCCTGAGAACCAATAAGCATAAATTTAAATAAAACAAAGTAACTGATACTTTTATTCAGAGGACTAGTATTTAGAAGATAAAAAATTAATAATTATTTGAAAAGATTGTGCAATTATTAAAGCTATCATGTATGCATATGATAGAATGTTCATTTATTCAGCAATATAGTATAACTACTTAGCAATAATAATTGTTTCACCTTAGAAACTAGAGGATAAAGTGCTTCCCTCCTTTCTTTGTTCCTGCATTCCTTCATGTATTTAAAATTCTATTAATAAGATGCTCATGAAGAATATTGGAGGAATATAGAACAACATAGGACTGATAATTTAAAACACACTCAAATTCATATTGGGCAGGTATATTATTTGTAAAGCTTTCTATATTTTAGTGGATAAAATAGAAGAATTTCTTATGTGATTCGTGCTTATCCCAAAATTATTTCTGTAGGTTTTGACCTGTTTATTTTGTTCATAATTTTCTTATATTACTTTTCTCTAAAATATTGTATTTCTAACACTATATCAAATAATAATTGAAAAGGGGATTTCCTTGTTTTATTTTTGAAATTATTAGGAAAGTAGTCAGTAGTTTTACGTTATAAATAGAAGTGCTAACTATTGATTTTAGTTAGAGACCTCTGGTAATATTAAAGAAGCCTTCTCCATGTGTACACTGTTGGGAATCTTCAATGTAATGAGTGCTATAGTTTGTCACAATTGTTTTGTTTATCTATTGTTACAATTTTGATTTTCTGTATTTTTATTTAATATTTTTATTATATTATATTATGTTGTATTGTATTATAATTATATTATATTATAATTATATTAAATTGTATTGTACTGTATTGTATCGTATCATATCGTATTGTATCATATCATATTATTATATTTTATTTAATAATCATGCTGGTTTTTTTCTTTAATATTAAAAATTCCTTCAATCTTTGGCATAAATTCAAGTTGATAATTCATTTTGGGGTATAAAACTTTATTCTCTTTTCTATTTTTTAAAACATTAAAATAATAGTAATGGTATT